>NW_017095561.1:0-7195 GCF_001412225.1 Nicrophorus vespilloides
GGATGACCAATGGGCACATGAAGATATATACTAAAACAGTGCAATCCAAAGCTCGAACAAGTTTCCAGAATTAAAATAAGATATAAAATTAGCGACAGTGATGCAAAAAACGATTGACAGTGTAATTGAATCACACAAGCAGATAGTCTGAACTTAAATTTTATCGTAAAGAAGAAGGATGAAATTTCGAGTAAATTTCAATAAATCGAGTTCAACTGAAACTTTGGACGTTTATCCAATTATTTAGATATAAAGTTACAAATTAGTCTAAAACGTTTGTCTTACATGAATCAATTTAAACAATATTTGGATGGAAAAAGTGATACATTCTTGAGCTTAGTAGAGGTCGAGGACAAAACATTCTTCGACTCTGGATGTTCAGGAACAAAAATAGTTTTAATTTTGAGGATGTCGTGGAGACTGCAAACTATTAAAAATATATCTGAGTATTTTTTATAAGGATATGGCTGATCTGGTAGAGAACATCAAATATTTCTGTCTCGAATGAATTAAATTTGTTACGCTAAGAGTTTCAACAGTTTAAAAGGATAAATAATTTGCTTTGCTTGCACCTATTTTTTTTACTTATATATGTATACAAAGACTCTTTCTATCCTAATTTTAATATTAAACATAATGTTTACTTTAAATTTAGTATCTATATATACAGGGTTTTCATCGACAAATACAAAAAGATATTTTTTTATGTCGTATAATTTTATTCACAATCTGTTCATCAATTTAAACATTGAGCAAAATTTAAGATCGCGGTTGACATTAATTGGATAATCTTTCCTGGTAGATAGTTATCATTATGATGATTTTTATTTTAATTTGTTGGTTGGCTGTCGTCTTGTAGGTTAACTTCAGTAGTATATTGATGTTCAATGATCAATGGAGTTTAAACAAAAGGATACTGCATCTTCGTCCTTGACTTCTGTTAATTTAGTGAGGAGCTATTCCCACTGTTTATCTCTTTTTTCCATGTGTACAGAGGATGATTTGGATCCATTATGGTGATGTAGAATGATGTGCTCGGTCTCCTGAAGGGATTCCTCGCCAAGCGCCTGGTTGCATAAAGCTTTGCCTGGCCGGGGTCCTAGTGACCCCGCCGCAAGATTCCGAAGAAGCTTACGGGCCTACACAAATTCGCGGGGGTTAGCTACAACCCATCGCAGCCATGTGAACCGGCTTCGGTCGCTATCTATCCGCCTCCTCAAGTAAAGGATCTTGAGTTCCTGTGTCGGCGCAGGAAGAGACCCAGAGGGGGTACCTGCTCTCGCAACACCACGCCGCAGAGTCAAAATGACTCCACTTGCCCGCGATTTTGGGCCTACCACTGCCAACCACGATTGCATCCCCTTTCGGGATCCTGCCCATGTCGGGGTGAGAGGGAGGATTCTACTCGGAAGCCGAAGCCCCTTCCGATATCCCCCCCCCAGGGCTCCCCGACCCCGTGGATTGAGAATTTGTATCCCTCGCCCAATTAGCGAGGTCGACAGGCCCGAGGACCTGCCTACCGATACCCCCTTAGCTCGGGATAGGTCGGGGTGGTGGGACCGCCACAGCCCATGATAGAGATAGTGGGTCCGCGATAGACGCACTTCTCTATCCCCTGCCTGTCCGGCAGGCCCAGCAGGTACTCTCCCCGAGGGGAAAGCACATACCGAGCCCCCGGATACGGACTCCTCCAACAGCTGAATACATACACAAATGAAATAAAAACCGCATACGCATATAAAATAAAAGAAACCCGGCCCCTTCCCGCTTTACGCACCATAAAATCAAATAAAGTTTTAATCCTCAAATTAAACAGAACACATCAGAACCCAAAGAATAAGACCACCAGCGGAAGGGGAGAAAACCCACGATTGATCGCACCGCAAAACACCATCAAGAAAAATCATAGTCATTCCGACCAGTAAAACAAAATAAAATAATATAAACAAAACCGCAATAAACCGCAAAAATGAACACCCGCATAATAATAAATAAAGCAAAAGAAAATGAAACAAAAGATCATAATCGCAATAAACCAAAAGGAAACCAGAATTAAAATTAAAAATTAAAATAAAATTTTAAGAAAATCAACGAAAAGAAAATTAAACCAAAGAAAAATTAAACCAAAGAAAAAAAACCAATTCAGGAATCGCAAATCAAACCCACAAATCAAAACCAAAATAACCGAAGCTCAGTCGGTCCCCTCATTCTGAGGCCACGGAGCCCTACGGAGAGCCAACTAACAAGCGTCATTATACCGCACCTATCCCTTAACTCATTGTAGCGCACACAGCTCAAGAGCACGTGGAACGCCGTCTCTTCCTCAGCAACACACGCACACCCCGGATCCTCGGCAGCTCCGACACCACGCAGGTAAGCATTGAAGCTCCCATGCCCCGTCAGGAAGAACACAGTGTGTAAGTCAGGCATAAACCTGCCCAAGTCCCGGCCCAAGGGCCCTCTGATGTACGCAAACAAGGTTCTACCCTTGTCGGACGTCTCCCACCGTCGCTGCCAGAGATCCACCACTCGCGCACTAGACCACCTTCTCCACGCAAGTCTGGTCGCGCCAACAGGCGCATCCTCCCATCCCCTAGGCAGGCGGAGGTCCAGGCCGTGCCTGGCCATCGCTCTGCAATATAACGCCGTCAACTGGAGGTCCAGAGGCGGCGCCCCGGCCAACACCTCGAGCGCCTGAGTTTATACCGTCCTGCAGGACGGAACCACCGCGCGCAACAACACCCGATGCACCGAATGCAAAGTCCTCCTTGCGAAGGTATTCTCTAGTGCGTCACCCCAGAAGGCAATGCCGTATGCTACCGCTGGCAGGAACACCATTCTATATATACTTCGCACATACGCAGGTCGCCCCCCCCCTCAACAGGCACGCAGTGAGCTGCTCAGTCCACCCACCAGCGGGCCCACCCTGGGAAGGAGAGCCTTGAAGTGGGGAACAAGAGTAGCACCTAAACCGATAACTACACCGAGGTATTTGATAGACTTGGCGTGCGTCACCGACACATCGCCTATCCGCACGAGGGGATTCCTCCCCGAGCACACACCCTTCAATCTTAGCATCGCCGTTTTGGTTGGGGACAACGGGACTCCCGCACGATCACTCCACCCCAAGACGCACCGCAGATACCTCTCCGAGGCCAGCTCAATGTCATTTCTTGTATTCCCCGCGATACATGCGATGAGATCGTCCGCATACGCGATGCACGCGAACCCCTCGCCGCACAGCTCAATCAACAGATCATCCATTGCTACGTTCCACATGAAGGGCCCGACCACGGATCCCTGAGGGCAACCCCTTCTCAGGACCCGGACCACCCTTCCGTAACCCCCCTGGACCTCCACTGTTCTGTCACGCAAATAGGAACGCCAAACACCCAGCAGCCGCTCCGGACATCCCCTTCGAGCCAAAGCCCTCAGGAAGTAGCCGTGCTCCAGCCGATCGAAAGCACTCTGAAAGTCGGTCTGTAGCGCGTACAGACGTCGCACATCACACCCACTGATCTTTTTCTTCAACTCAATCAGCGCACTAATTGTAGATCTTCCCTCGACGAACCCATGCTGTGACTCATGGAAGCCCCCTATCCACTCCGCGGTTCGACCCACCAGCACCTTCTCACACAACTTACCGCAAACCGGCAGGAGGCTGATCGGTCGGTAGGCCGAGGGGGAACTATCCGGCTTATCTGTGTGCACCTTCTTCAGGATGACCAACCTGGCCCTCTTCCACTCCTCAGGAAAGACACCGCTCTCGAGAACACCGTTGCACACCGCAGTCATGTGCAAACGCACCACTCCCCAAGCATGCTTCAGCATGTCAGGTAAAATTCCATCCACACCCGGGCTTTTTCCCGATCGCACACGTCGCACTAACGCGTCCATTTCCTCGACCGTAACTTCGGCCACCGCATCCTCAGTCCCCCGACACCCCTCCTGCGCCGGAGCGCCCTCGGAGTCCAGGAAGACCGAGTCCAGGTAGCGTCCGATGTTGTCTTCCCAAGTGCTGGGCTCCGCACCTTCTCCCTCCATCATCGCCAAGGCCGATCGACTCCCGACCTTGCCTCTCGCAAGCTTGTAGACTAAACCCCAGGGGTTGTTGCCCACTTGCGAGAGGACCATACGTCCCCACGACTCGCGTTTGGTCACTACACATAGGTCCTTGTACTTGTTCCTGGCGAGGCGGTACGCCGCCAACGTCTCCACTACATCGCGCCCCAGCACTCTTCGCCTCTGCACCGCATGCAGCTTGTCTCGCACTTCCCGCTTGTAGCGGTCAAGCTTTGGCGTCCACCACGTGAGCTTAGCCCTACGTGGTCCAGCTGTTGGGCGCTTAAGGCATTCCGCCGCAGCCCCAACAAGGCAACTCGTCAACTCACCGATTATAGCGTCCGTGTCCATGCGCGTCCGCCCATCCCCGCACAATGGACTGCGCTCCACCATCTCGCCCACGAGCCTCACGAACCCCGACCAGTCCGTACCCCGGGGGTGAAACGGCCAGTCGCGACCGGTTCGACGCGCACCGCGAAATCAAATCTCATGTGCACCAGCGAGTGGTCACTGGTGCACGCTCCCGGCCTGACACGCCACTCCGCGCACACACCCAAGTTACCAATGGTGACATCTATGTCGGAGACCCCTCTCGGGCCCGAGTACGTGGGGGACTGCCCCAACACGTTGTAGACCTCGAGACCCTGGTCGCTCGCCCACAGCCACTCGGCCAGCAGAACTCCTCGCTGTACTCCTCTCCTTGCGGAGAGTCTATCTACGTCGGTGGACCACAGCGGGTGCTGCGCGTTCGCGTCCATGCCCATCAAGAAGCGCGATCCTCTTCTTCTTCCCACAACAAGGTCAAGCCAGTCTATAAAGGGCTCGATGGGCCTAGAGAATCGGCAATATACCGACCCCACGACCGCACTACCGAACTCCCCACTTAGAACCACCGCAACACAATCATCGTGTGAGAAACCCGTCAGTTGTAGAACGTCAATGGCCGGATTCCGCACCACAACCGCCGCTCCCGGCGGACTACCCGTCGAGACGAACGAGCGGTACAGCAGCGGGAAGCCCAGCAGCGTACCGGCCCTAGCGTAGGGCTCCTGTAGTAGCGCAACGTCTATACCATATCTCTCCATGTATATGGACACCTCCTTGGCGGACCTCACCGCCCGCATGCAGTTAAGCTGCACGACGGTAAGGGACACCCCCGCAACGTCTTCATCTGCCACACCCGAGAACTCTCTACGCATAGGTAGTTCTTCGGATGATTCTGTCCCGCGCCGCAAGATACTCCGGACAGGACGTGGATCTCGACGTGTGGTACACGTCGACCCGTCCCGCCGCATGGCAATTCACACACTGGAGCTTGATAGCCTCCACTTCGCAGGCCGCACCCTTATGTCCAGCGAAACCGCACCGGTTGCAGAGGTCCTGAGCCATCCTACACTCACGCTGAAAGTGGCCGTAGCCCTGGCAACGGAAACACCTCATGACGTCAATGTGATCTCTCACTCCGAAACTTTGCCAGAAGGCAAGCACCGTCCTTCTCTTGAGTAGCTCCGACCTGAGGGCAGGAGTGACCTCCAAAATAGTCCCCATTCTGCGGGTCGCCACAATGCGCGCACCCGCCCACAATTCCGCAGGAACATCGTTCTTCTCCTTGAGCTCATTCAAAATTTCCTCACCCGGGCAACCCTCAACTATATCTCCCATTCCACTTATAATGATTTTCGGCTTAAGCCTACCCGGTAGACCGACCTCCAATCCGCTATCCCCAAAGGCCCCGGACTTCCGGAGCTTTTCAATATCACCAGGACTCGACGCCTCGATGATTATGGCTTCCCTAGCGAGCCTCATCTTCACCGAGTTGACGTCCCCCACTTTGGGTCTTACCGCCGCAAGAACTTTGTTCCTAATCTCAGTGTTTTTCATTTTCTTTTCTGGATCTCTAATGACCAGTACATTGGGGACCACTCCCTTAAGCGCATCAATCCTCTCCCCCACAGTGGGAGGAGGAGGCACTTCAACACTCGAGGGGGGGACCCTCGCCTTATCCGCATAGGTGGTGCCTCGCACAGCACCACCCGACGCACCGCTTGAGACCGCCGCCTGACCACCGCCCGGCACAACCACACCCTTCTCGATCATCGCCGACAGAACTTCGGCCCGCGCATTAGCGGCCTTCACTTCCCCAACAAGCTCCTGGATCGCCGTGGCGAACCAGGTAACCCCAACCGTCAGCGTCGCAGTCATCTCCGGGGTCGGGCAATTCCTCCCCAGGAGCCCGATGTACTCCTCCAGGCGGGCATGTACCAGCGCGACGTTCACACCGCCACCCTCAGGGGCCATCACACTACCGTAAGGCATATCCCACGTCATGCCGAGGGAGGCCATGCTTCCCCCGGCAGTGCTCCTGCCCGCAAGCCCACCACCAGTAACACTGCTGGCAGCATCATCATTCTCGGATTCAGATACAACCCCGCTGACCCGCCTCCTCGGTGGTGGCGGATCCATTTCCAGCCCAGCAACCTTTCCGGCCCTCCCCGAGGTCTTTGTCTCCCGGCCCTTTTTGGGAACAGTTCCCTTAGAGGCAGACATTTTTCAAACACCCTTAGGTGGGAAATACGTTTCCCGAAAATTCCCAAAAATTCCCGAAAAATTTATAAAAAAAAAAAAAAAAATAATTGGGCGAGGGATATAAATTCTCAATCCACGGGGCGGGGAGCCCTGGGGGTGAGGATATCGGAAGGGGCTTCGGCTTCCGAGTAGAGTTCCCCTCTCACCCGACATGGGCAGGATCCCGAAAGGGGATGCAATCGTGGTTGGCAGTGGTAGGCCCAATATCGCGGGCAAGTGGAGTCACTCTGACTCTGCGGCGTGGTGTTGCGAGAGCAGGTACCCCCTCTGGGTCTCTTCCTGCGCCGACACAGGCACTCATGATCCTTATATGAGGAGGCGGATAGATAGCGACCGAAGCCGTTTCTCATGGCTGCGTTGGGGGTTAGTTACCCCGCGCGAAATTGTTTAGGCTCGCAAAACTCCTTCGGGACTTTGCGGCGGGGTCTTTTTGAATTGGGGCCCCGGCCAGGCAAAGCTTAATTGCAACCAGGCGCTACGAGAGGAATCCCCTCAGGAGACCGATCACCAGTTCACACCAATGCCCTATAATGGTTTTAATTTGCGG
>NW_017095562.1:0-10216 GCF_001412225.1 Nicrophorus vespilloides
CACCTAGCGAGCAATTAATTAACCAGCAACTGACGGTCCCCTGTTTCAGACTACGACCAAAAAATTGATACAAAGAAAGTGTAACGATCAACAACAGCTAAAGGTGGGCTGGAAGTGGAAAACGTCATGACGTCACGAATGACACAGTCAAAATTACAGAAATCTACCTTATCATTTTTTTTTTGTTTCAATCTTTCAATAGAAAACTATGTTCGGTTTTGTAATAAATTAAAAATAAAACAATATTTTTGCAATATTTTTGTTATAAAGATTTAACTATAAAATCTTTGAACATTTTATATAATTTTTAAATTAACGTTGGCACGCCTGATTTTTGACATTGGTATTAATGTGACTAGTGGTAGCAATGTATTTTGACGGTGTAACAATAACAAATACTATCTTAAGCTTATTACATTTCTGATCTTAGCTGTAGAATAAATAAACGGAATGGCTGCTAAAAGTGAGATAACACAGTGTGTTTTATGTAATATTTATTAACGATAACATTTACAGATTGGAACTACGTTTCTGCACCGCCAGAGAACGACGAGCAGCAGAGGGTGCGTTTCCAAATTGAATTAGAGTTTGTGCAGTGCCTGGGAAACCCCAACTACTTAAACTGTAAGTTAACTACTCTACTACTAGAGTAGCGATACGTATTTGTATACTTAATAAAATGATTGTAGTTTTAGCGCAGAGAGGTTACTTCAAAGATAATGCTTTCATCAACTACCTGAAGTATTTGCTTTATTGGAAGGAGCCTCAGTACGCAAAGTATCTGAAGTATCCTATGTGCTTGTATTTTCTGGACCTGCTTCAGTACGAGCATTTCCGAAGGGAATTAGTCAACGCACAGTGCTCGAAATTCATTGATGACCAACAGATATTGCTGTGGCAGCATTACACACGGAGGAGGAGTAGATTGTCGCAAGCTCCAAATGCCAATGGACAGCCCGAACCAAGTTCAAATACACCTAGCAATAGTCAGAATGGTCACATGAATACCAAAATAGCTTAATTTATTATTTATTTATATAAATTGTTTTCTTTACGCTACAGTTTTTTTTTTATAATTAAATATATATTTAAACATTTGATATTATATCAAATTTAATTTATTATTTTCATATTTATCTTTTTCCAGAACGTTCTTTATATATTTGAGTGAAAGTAGATTTATTAATTTATAAATAATATATTAATTTATATATCTGTAAACAATAATTAATAGTGAATTGGCTGAGCTGTGGCTTCTTCGGCGAGTTTTTCAGCTTCCCTTTCTGCGGCGATTCTGGCGTGATCGGCGGCGATCTGCACGAACAGGTTGTGGTGTTTGTCGGACGCCCTTTGAACTGCAGCAGTGTTGAGAGGAACGATAACCTGACCAGGTACGACCCTGTGGGCTTCGGCGATGGCGTTGTATCTGTTCAGGTGTGCTTCCTTGGCATGAGCCACGGCAGCTGAGTCGCGAGGAATGGCAATGTATCCGGCCTGATGATTGGCTGCGATCGTGTTGAACTGCTGGAGATGCTTCTCCTTCGCAGCGGATACAGCGGCAGAGTCTTTAGGAAGATCGGACGGAACCGGGTTGATGAGCGTCGGATGGAATCCGTTCTTGTCGGCGATGTATTCGACAGTGCGGATTTTGTGAGAAGGATCCACGTACGAATACGCACCTAAAACACACATTAAATATTAATATATTTAATCGAAAACGTGTAAAAAAAAGTTAAATGTCAAGGTCGAAAATTTAGTTATACCTTGGATGGTATGACCATCGCTGATTTCGGTATGGGTCCTATCGATATGTCCTGGGAATCGTCCAGCAGCATAACCGAACGCATAAGGTTTAGGTGGAGGAGCCGGTGTCGTCGGTTCCTCCAGGATGTGGATCACGTCGCAAAAGGCGACGCCGAAAAACGCCAAAAATATCAAAGTCTGCAAGCAGAAAATCAGAACAACATATGTAAAACTTTCTACATTGTTACAATTATAAATAATCAATTAACATTGCAATACTTACAGTCTTCATGACTTTAGCTAATACCAAAGTATTAATTTAATTTTTCGAGATGTGAACGTTTCGAAGATTTTATTGGAACTGCTTGGTTTTCGTATGCGATGCCGAAAGAGAAAGTACTCAAATATACACGTAATAGATGCAGTGTTCCAATTAAATTGTTGCTCATGTGAAAGCCGCAAACGTTCTCTTCGTGTTTGCATGGGCTGCTGTGAAGATGATCATCCTTTGGAAATAGATGTCCTGGCCTTCGGGCGCATTGTTTTGCCGCATTTGATCAATCAATTTATTACCTCTTTGTTTTTTTTTTTTTTGAAAAATATTCAATGAAAACTGGGTATATTTTGCAAATTCGAAATAATTATATAATATATGTATCGATTGATTTGTTGTTATTTTTTTTTATGATGAAGAAAATGAAATTAAGAAGGCGTAACAAACGAACGCGTATTTTGCAATACGAAATAGTTGTATATGAATTAGTGCAAGGCCAAAACTGGAATGAATTAAGTGGAGAAAACTTTCAAATCGATTATTGCTATGTGCGGAATTCGGGCATTTCAATTTCGGTAAATGTGATTAACTGAGAACTTGGAATTTCCATTCCATGAACATTCTTTAAGACAGATTAATAATTTTACTGATTTTTTTATAATTAATTGCAATAATATAATTATTATTGACCATAGATCTTTCTGAACATAATTTTATTTATTTTTTTATTGAAATTGCTATAAATGTTGTTGTTAGTTAATTGTGGAAAAACTTGTTATATTATTCTTTTATTTTGTGTTTACGTTATTTCCAGCAAAAATGTTGTTTTCAAGAAAAAAAAATTTTTAATTTTAATTAATGGAAATTAAAATCTTTATTTGATTAGCAAATTTTTATTATTAAATGTCTCTATGTTCTTTTAAAATATTAATTTTAAAAAGAATATGATTTAAGTACACTAGGTCCTCTTTTTATGCGGTTTTGAAGTTATGCGGTTTTTATTTCAATAAGCATTTTTGTTAAATAACTATTTTAGGCCATTTTGACACGTTTTGACACAAATTGGTAAAACAATTTCATCGAAAAAGATGATAATTCTGAACGAGCATTCAAATTTCAACGCGAGCTTCAGAATTACAAAGCCAAAGCAAAGTTTAATCACTGATTATATTGTCAAAAGGGAAAAAATCAACAAGCAAAGTTGAGACTAATTTTACTTGTGAAGAATCATTATCTTCAGCACATAGATCTGATATTCTGACTATCTCTTCTAGTGATGAAAGTGATTTCGAACCAGTTCGCAAATTATGCCGAACACTCTCATATAACTCATATAATTCTAAAGAAAAAATAATGTGAAGAAAGATTAACTTTCATAAAAAATTTCTGTATGTTTTTTTTTTGTAAAATTTTTCAGTATAAATTTAGAAGGAATATGTTAAGATTATATTTTTCTGAAATTTAATAAACTTTTTTTATGCGATTTTCCGTATATTGTAACTCATTGATTTAGTTTTATGCGGTTTTAAAAAGTTATGGAACGTATCCTTTATTTTTATACGTGTGTCTAGTCCTTTTTTTATGCGATTTATTTTTATGCGTTTTTCTGTGGAACGTATCTATCGCATAAAAAGAGAACCAAGTGTATATAAAGTTTATAAAATAAATTAACAAATATAAAACTTACAATTTGCTTTATCAATTAATTATAAATAAATAATAATTGGTATGATTAATTTAATAAATTAATACACATCAGATATTGATTTTCAGTTTCCAATTTGAACTTGATACTTATATAATGAGTAATCTAAGTAATATCACTTATTTATTAGTCACAAGTAATTTTGTAATTAATAAAATAGGAAAGACTGGAAACTTTAGAAGATACGTCGAGAAATATAATTTAACTAGAAGGATCATATTTAAACCGCATGTAGCCTTCTCCAAGCAGATTGGATTACTGAAAGCGAGCAATTAAAGCAAGAGTTTAGAAGAATATTCCGCAGTCCGGTTGGAAACATGGACCAATTAATAATAGGAGACGTCGAAAAAGAGTACGTGAAATGTCCAGAGTTACAAAAAGAGGATGTTACGAAAATTTTGGAATGGATGGAAACGCAACCGCATCTCCCAAAAATGACGGGTAATCAACAACTTCTTTTCTAAACGCTTTGATACAAATTAATAACATATTTTCAGAAATGCAAGCAGTTCTCTTCTTGCACAGCAATTACTTCGACTCGGAAAAGTCAAAACGATGCATAGAAAACTTCTTCACGACTCGTTCCCGCTGTCCCGAATTCTTTGCAAATCTCAATCCGAAAGAAATGGATTTCGATACGTAAATGTCTATGACGTAAATGTCTATAAACTTTTAGCGTTATATTTCTGGATGATTCTAGGATGCTTTACAGTGAATTACCGAAACGCACGCCCGAAGGATACAAAATCGTTTATGCGAAGATTATGGACCCGGATCCGGATCGTTACACCTTTCCGATGCAAATCAAATTCTTCGATATGGTCTCAATGTTGATGCTCAATCGAGACGGAACTTCGGAAGGTCAAGTGGTTGTTCACGATTTGGATGGAATTACGTTCTCGCATGTGGCTAAAATGAATTTCGTGCAATTGCGGAAATTCTTTTTCTATCTGCAAGTGAGGTTTTTCTTTTTCTTGAAACGACTTTCTCTCAAAATTGACGATTATTATTATCCAGGAATCCATGCCGGTGAGGATAAGGGGAATGCATTTCATCAATCTCGGAACGGTCGTGGAGAAGATCATGTCTCTGATCAAACCATTCATGCGAAAAGATCTCGTTAAAATTGTAATTTTTTCTTTTTCAACATTTACTTTTAGATGTAAAGAGTGTTTTGTTACAGCTTTACACTCATGCAGACGTCGAGGGTTTATTGAAATACATTCCTAAAGAGTGTCTTCCCAATAATTTGGGTGGCGAAGCGGGAGATGTTTCTGACATTCTACGTAATTGACAAACATTTTTGTTAAACTATATAGTTTACTTTTGTATCGTTGCAGGAAAAACCAAAGAGGATTTTTACGAGAACGAGGAATTCTTTGCAGCTGAGGAACTGCAAGTCGTCGATGAATCAAAAAGACCAAAAGATTCGAACATCTTAGGAAACTCATTCAAAAACCTTGCTATCGACTAATTTTCCGTCCTTATTAGACAAGATTTTAATGTTTAAAAAAATGTTTCTTGACGTTGCAACATAATTAATATACAATTATTATTTTCATATTTATTCCAATTCATGCTATATGTTTATTTTGGATTAATTTGAGTGTTTCAAAATATACTTATATCAAATATTATACTTCCGCTTGATTAGATAAATTTAAAATACTTTCAAAGCGCCCTCTTTTAGGTGATAAATAATTTTTAAAGTTTTGATTATTTTTTTTTTTAAATAAAAATATTTATAACTATATATATAATTAAATTCAATTAAATTACGATATTGAAGAGGATTTAATTAATGCTGGTTTTGTAAGAGAATTGGATTTTGTAGAAAGCAATAATTTTGAAATTGAATGTGATGTGATCAGTTTGGCCACCTGAAATTTGAATTTTTTTTGAGCGGTTCGATGTGAAATTCCCTGCTGCTCTCTCCCTGTAATACGATTTTCCTCAATTGCCAGTGCTGGGGTCAGAAGCAGAGTGTGTGTTGGTGTTGACTTTTCTGGAAAATACAAATTTTATTTTGCGTTTAGTGCGAGCGGAAATGAGCGAGCAAAATCAGGAACTGAGCGTGGAGAAAGTGGAGGAGGCCGAGAAGATCAAGAATGTAGCGAACGAATATTTTAAAAGTGAGTTTTTCTTGCACACTCGTCGGAAACACACGTTCTCTATCTCCGTGGTTCGGAGATGTGTGGACGACGGATGCACGCAGTCTAAATTAAGACGAAATAATTAGACGATCCGATCATGTCGAACGCTACAAAAGTATCACTTCGCTCGATGCCTGCCTGCCTATAACCTAATACCGTTTCAACTTTTGCCCTTTCAACTCATGTTCTTTATGCCGATTGTTACAGAACAGGATTACCAAGAAGCAATAAATTACTATACACAAGCAATAGAGATAAATCCAAGGAATGCCATATACTACGGGAACAGGAGCTACGCTTATCTCAGAACAGAATTTTATGGTTATGCCTTAGCCGATGCATCCATGGCCATTGAACTGGATAAAACCTACATAAAGGGATACTACAGGCGGGCTGCCTCCTATATGTCTCTTGGTAAATTCAAGGAAGCCCTGAGAGATTACGAATATGTAATTGACATGCACCAAACTATCCGAGTGAAACTAAAATGAAAATTTCCAGGTAATTAAAGCTCGACCAAACGATAAGGATGCTAAAAGGAACTACACAGAATGCAATAAAATAGTGAAGAAAATTGCTTTCCAAAAGGCAATCTCAGTGAAGGAGACCAAAAAGAAGGGAGCAGATAGTATTAATTTGGATTCAATGAGTATGTCGATGAATGAAAAGAGAAATGAAAAGAAATTAATGTGTCAACTTTCAGCAATTGAAAACGAGTATAACGGACCTGAACTTGTAGATGGCAAAGTAACTTTACAATTTATGAAAGATCTTATGGAGTTTTACAAGAATTGCGGGAACCTGCATAGGAAATATGCATATAATGTCAGTGAATATTCAATACTGTAGCTTGTTCATAATTGGATCGTTTTGTTTTTTTAGATACTATTAGATGTAAAAGACTATTTTATGGATCAGCCGTCGTTGGTCGATGTGCCTATTGGCGATGATAATACTTTTACGGTGTGCGGTGATATTCACGGCCAGTTCTATGATCTTATGAATATTTTTGCTAAAAATGGTTTACCTTCAGAAACGAATCCATACGTAAGTCATAACTACAGCTGAACCTTCTCAATTGACATAATATGTGTGTGCTTGATTATAGCTATTTAATGGTGATTTCGTTGATAGAGGATCTTTCTCGGTTGAATGTATATTCACGCTGTTTGGATTCAAATTATTATATCCGAATCATTTCTTTATGTCTCGAGGTATTTTGGTTTTATCAAAATCTTTTGCTTATTGGTTAAATGTTAATATTGTAGGCAATCACGAGAGTGCAATGATGAACCATTTGTACGGATTCGAGGGAGAGGTAAAAGCCAAATATACGACACATATGGCCGAGCTGTTCACTGAAGTCTACAACTGGTTACCTTTAGCTCATTGTCTCAATAATAGGGTTGTGGTTAGTTGTTGACGCGATTCGGATGAGATTTATGAGGTATAAATGATTATGTTTTAGGTGATGCACGGTGGTCTATTCTCTCGTGACGACGTAACGTTAGATGAGATTCGGAGCATCGATAGAAATAGGCAGCCCCCAGACGAGGGATTGATGTGCGAACTGCTGTGGTCTGATCCTCAGCCTCAGAACGGAAGAGCTCTGAGCAAGAGAGGAGTCGGATGTCATTTTGGACCAGACGTTACCGCAAACTTCCTGAAGATGAACAATCTGGATTACATCATCAGGAGTCATGAAGTGAAGAACGACGGATACGAAGTTGCCCACGACGGCAAGTGTATAACCGTCTTCTCTGCACCTAACTATTGGTACTTTACAACAAAGAAACATCTTAGGATGCACGCAATAACGTTTTGTTTCTATTTACAGTGATACAATGGGAAATCTGGGAGCATTTATAACGTTGCAGGGCAAAGACATGGTTCCACAGTTCACAAAATATGCGGCTGTGGTAAGTCTCATTCAATTATACTTTAGCTATATAATATTTCTTCAATGTCTGTATGTTTTAGCCTCATCCAAACGTGAAACCAATGGCCTATGCGAACTCATTCCTAAGCATGATGTGCTAGTACTTGCTCATTGAAACGTAGTACCCATGTAGATCAATTTAGAGTTAATTTTTCGATTAGTATTTTTACTTTTCTTTGAAATATTGCGCATTTGCAAGAAGGAAGTACGAAGTCATTTATCATTTTTAGGCCAATTATATTCATAATCGCAACACAAGAACTAAAAACAATTGAGAAAACAGTAATAGAAACATCAAGGTAACAAGGACAAAAATACAAAAACAAATCGAGCGAATTCTATTCAAGACTCGCGGTTTTTCACGTTTTTTTATTTCCTATATCAGTTTACTTCGCTTTTAGTATCATTCTCTGTTTCATTGTTTACTTTAACAGGTTGTCGATTATTACTTTTTCTTGACTATGTTTTCTTTCTGTTTGGTATGTAATTATCGCAAACGACGCATTTATTCGCCCGTTCCGGGCTTCTTGTTTTCGTTTTCTACTTTGATTGTTGATCTAAATTGAGATTCAGGGAACTGCCTAGACAAATTACTACGATGAACCATTATTTGGAAAGCGAATGAGAAAAAAAACGATTTGTTAATAATAAATTTACTAATAATACCAATTCGTTGAACTAAATATATATTTCTCCAATCATTTCTTTTTATAGATCAATATATTTTAATAAAATCTTGGAAAAAAAACATTTTTTTTTAATTAATAACTTTTTGTTCTTAAGTGTTAATAAATTAACTAACGAAAATAATTTTGTTATATAAATTTTTTGTATATGTATACTTTTTAATGGTGCAGATGCAACTTGGGTTGCGTTCTTTTCTCGGAACGCTCTCTTAGTACTCCATCTTAGTTAACAGTGTTGTCATAGAATCCCAAAACTTCACGAATTTAGGTAATTGCGGCTCAATGTTCAAACTAGTAACTTCATTTTGCATTATGATACTACAGCTATGAGGTAATATCAATACGATTTGGAGCACCTCTGATAACTGTGCAGGTTATGGAATGCCGCTCTTCGCTCACCATAGCTTATCAATAATTAGTCGAAAATGGGGCAATAAAAGCGCTGGCAATGCTGTTTTCAATAACAAACGTTGAGACTTTTTCAATACTGTTTACATATATTTTTTTCAAATTATTTATTTTATTTGTTTGTATTTACCATGATTTTCGCAGATATGTCTGATCAGGGGGAAAGCGAAAGTGAGGAAATTATTATTGAAACTGAATGCCTTCTTGATGAGGAGCCTCAGTCCAATACTGTTCTGCTCACAGACCTCAAAACAGAGTTCAAATCTGAGAATGATGATGACTTTACATGGGAGGAAGACACTTTCCAGAGCTTTGACCCACCCACTAAGAAACCAATCAAACAGCGAAAGAGGGCAAATGGTGCTGGTGGCAAAGTTAAGACATCAATTCAAAAGTACAAGAAAGATTGGGAGAATATACCAGAGTTCAAAAAATGGTTGTCGATGAGTCTACTTGGATCTGAATATTTCTATTGCAAGATCTGCAAAGTGGATGCCAAATGCGGTAAGAGTGAAATCATGAGGCATATGACATCCAAGAAACACAAGAAAAATGCACAAGATTCTGTACCAAAAGTAAGAGTTCTTTGGTTCTTCAATTTCAATAGAATTTTAATGGAATTGTTTTAGTTTAAATGCTTTGATGGTCTGCTTTGTCCAGTCTTCACTCCAATTGATCGATTAAGGTATATAATTGTGAATTCCCATGCATTTCCTACACTTCATCCTGCACATATCATTACCACTTTGTTGCAGTTCTATACATTGAGTGGGTATTATTCCCTTATATTCGTTTCTCAACTTGTTTTATTTCTTGTTTTTAGATTTGAGGAAGTCCATTACACGAAAATCTCTGAGTACTCTGATTATTTAAAAAGAAATAATATTAGATCTGTTCTAAGCAAGTTGACCTGATTCATTCTGAAATTGATTCAAAATTTAAATGTTTTTTTCTTTTGTAGTAAATGATATTACTGGTGAGGGCATGTCGTTAACAGTCAGTGAACGTTGTTTGATAACTGAAGAATGGGCGAGAGAAACAAAGAAGAATAAACAATATTTGATGGTGCAAATTGGTGGTGCTCCATTGAAAGAAGTCGTTAGAATGGTAAGTCATATTTTCCAAATATCTGCTAAAGTATAGATACATTCCTGTGCTCATATCCATAGTGTTTTCACATTTCATTGATTTTCTCGAAAACTATAATACATTGAATGAATCAAAAAGATGCATATGAAAGCTGAATGTTTGGGGAATCCAGAATACATTCATGTGCTCTTATCCATATTGCTGTAATACGCGTTCAAA
>NW_017095563.1:0-3500 GCF_001412225.1 Nicrophorus vespilloides
GACTTTATCATTAGTACATAGAATATTAATTAACAAAAAAAAAACGATTGTTTCTAAAGAAAAATAATGAATTTGTAATAATATTAATAATTTCTATATTTTTTTTTTCACTAACAAATGGTGAATTTATCGTTTTTTTAATAAAATATATTTAAAAATTTAGTAATTAATAATTTGTAAGTTTTATACTAATTATTTATTGGAATTGAGTTGAGCTTTGAAATCAATTGTTTCTCATTGATAACTTTTAATTTCTCTCATTAACATAATGAAGTTGATCATCGAATTCAATTGTTTCTCATGGATAACTTTTAATTTGTATCATTAACAGAATAAAGTTGAGCATCGAATTCAATTGTTTCTCATGGATAACTTTTATTTAATATCATTAACAGAATGAAGATGAGCATCGAATTTAATTGTTTCTCATGGATAACTTTTAATTTCTATCATTAACAGAATGAAGTTGAGCATCGAATTCAATTGTTTCTCATGGATAACTTTTATTTAATATCATTAACATAATGAAGTTGATCATCGGATTCAATTGTTTCTTAAAGCATGGATAACTTGATTTGTGTTAATATTGTTTTACTTTACTTTTTCTGATCGAATGAATCAAAGCATCTATAAACATCATAAACAAAATGTGTGGATCAAATTGAAAATACGTCTTTTTTTTCATTGTTTCCATCATTTTTCAGGAAACGCTCTTTTCCCTAGGATTCGTGCAGCTATTAATGTAATACTCTCATCCGTCCTGCATTCCTCTCGCGCACTATCAAAATTTAAAAAGTATTAATTTTGTTCTTAATTCACTGAAAAATTGACTGAAATTATTGTCAATATTAAAGAAAAAAAAACTGTTGCTCCATCTTGTGGATTTGAACTGAAACAAAAAACAATTGTTTTCTCGTTGATTATGCACAATTAGCGTAGTTTCAATTGTTTCAATAATTTAAGTCGCGTGCAGATAACATTATTTTCATTAATAAATGGTGAATTTATCGTTTTTTAAGAAAATATACTTAAAAATTTAGTAATTTGTAAGTTTTGTACTAATTATTTATTGGAATTAAGCTGAGCATCGAATTCAATTGTTTCTCAAAGCTTGGATAACTTGATTTGTGTTAATATTGTCTTACTTTACGAATGAATCAAAGCATCAGTAAACATCATAAATAAACTGTGGATCAGATTGAAAATACGTCTTTTTTTTTTCATCGTTTCCATCAATTTTCAGGAAACGCTCTTTTTCCTGCAGTATTCGTGCAGCTATTCACGTAATACTCTCATCCATCGTGCATTCCTCTCGCGCACTACCCAAATTTATAGTCCAATACTTAATTCCCATCCACCCTTTTTCTCTCTCCCTTTCTCTCACCCTACACACTAAATCTGAACCTGATTTTTACCATCCATTAAGACAATACATCACTCTCACAACTACCAATTAATTAAATTAACAATTAATTTTTTTCAAATTAAATTTGATAATTCTCAATCAAATTCCAGCGAATTCCATGATTTCAGTGCAAAGAAATTCCCCTTTCTCAACGCGGAAAATACACGCGTCACGTCACGTCTAATCAATTGTTTATAATTAATTACATTTATCTATTAATTTTTGTTTTGTTTCTTTACAAACTAATCGTTTCCAAGGCGACGTAAACAAATAAAACAAAACAACTTTTTCGAATTAATTGAAAAAAAAAATGTTGATGCGTTACATTCAATAATTTGTGACGTGTAATGTTAATAAATTAATGTGAATTATTGTCCAAATGAATAATTCTGTGCGCGTCTATTAAGAATTTATCGTTAATGATGATTGCTTTGTGAATGAGTAAATGAGGGCGCGAGGAGACGTTAAGCCGATCAAAATTAAGCTTTTAATTAATTAACGAAGGTGGAAAGGTGTTCAAAAGGTAAGGAAACTCAATTCATAAGAAATAAGAAAACTATAAAAAAAAAACGTATTTCGAGTATAATAATTTGATGGTAGAAGAAAACTGAGTAATTAACAGAAAATGTTCATACTGCATTGTTTTCTCAAGATTACTACTTTCCATTCGATTGTTTTCACATGTAATAAATCAAGGAATCTTCTCTACTTTCAATTGTTTTTTGTTTTTGTTTTAATGGTTGATAAACGCATTGCAATTGTATTTTATTTGATCCGAGCAAAACGAAGTAGTCTTCTTTCTGTACTTTCCACTTATTTTTTTTGAATTTGTTGAAATCAAGAAATCTTCCTTACTATCAATTGTTTTCGTTTTGTTTAAAACGAAATTGTTTTCTTTAATTTGTGCAAATCAAGCAGTCATTTTTCTTATGCGTTTGTTTTTCATCTTGTTTGCACAAATCAAAGAAAACTATATTTTGTTTGTTTTCGTTTTTTTTTTGAGATTTTCTAAAACGATCTGTAAAAATCTATAATGATTTTCTCATTTTCAATTGTTTTATTGTAATATACGTACATTAGTGTTCGTATTCTTTGATTTGTAAAAATCAAGAAGCCTTGATTATTTAGAAATTTAAAAAAAAAATCGTAGAAATGTCAAATTGAAGAAATAAAACTGCATTTCTTCTTCAGGGTTTGAACATTATTTTGTTCTTAAATTAATTAATTAGGATTTTGTAAATTTTGCGTTGTGAATTGTGTTCTCAAGATTACTACTTTACATTCGATTGTTTTCACAAGTAATAAATCAAGGAATCTTCTCTACTTTCAATTGTTTTAATATGAGATATATAAATAATCCACTTTTTTTTTCAATTTGTTAAAATCAAGAAATCTTCCTTACTATCAATTGTTTTCATTTTGTTCAAAACGAAATTGTTTTCTTTAATGTGTGCAAATCAAGCAGTCATTTTTTTTATGCGTTCGTTTTTCATCTTGTTTGCACAAATCAAAGAAAACTATACTTTGTTTCTTTTCGTTTTTTTTTTTGAGATTTTCTAAAACGATGTGTAAAAATCTAGAATGATTTTCTCATTTTCAATTGTTTTATTGTAATATACGTAAATTAGTGTTCGTATTGTTTGATTTGTAAAAATCAAGAAGCCTTTTTGAATTTAAAATTTAGAAATTTAAAAAAAATCGTAGAAATGTCAAATTGAACAAATAAAACTGCATTTCTTCTTCAGGGTTTGAACATTATTTTGTACTTAAATTAATTAATTAGAGATTTTGTAAATTTTGCGTTGTGAATTGTGTTCTCAAGATTACTACTTTACATTCGATTGTTTTCACAAGTAATAAATCAAGGAATCTTCTCTACTTTCAATTGTTTTAATATGAGTTATATAAATAATCCACTTTTTTTTCAATTTGTTAAAATCAAGAAATCTTCCTTATTATCAATTGTTTTCGTTTTGTTTAAAACGAAATTGTTTTCTTTAATTTGTGCAAATCAAGCAGTTATTTTTTTTATGCGTTCGTTTTTCATCTTGTTTGCACAAATCAAAGAAAACTATATTTTGTTTCTTTTCGTTTT
>NW_017095563.1:3523-12919 GCF_001412225.1 Nicrophorus vespilloides
GAGATTTTCTAAAACGAAGTGTAAAAATCTAGAATGATTTTCTCATTTTCAATTGTTTTATTGTAATATACGTACATTAGTGTTCGTATTATTTGATTTGTAAAAATCAAAAAGCCTTGAAATTGAAGAAATAAAACTGCATTTTTTTCTTCAGAGTTTGAACATTATTTTGTTCTTGTACATTTTACGTTGTAAAATGAATTTTTTCTTATAGAAATACATGTTACTTCCTTATACAGTAATGTCTTTATAATTTACTTTTTCTGTGTTTTTCATTGAATTATAAGCATGAGATTGTGGTGAATTGGAAGTGTGTGTAATTTGTGGATTACGTTTCGCTTTTGTATTGGTTTGTAACGTAGTTGGCGATGAATATAATATGAGAGCTGTGTGGAAGGGATGATGCAGCGGGGTTAACGTCAGAGATTAAAAAGTAGGTCGCCTACTGAGACTGAATGACCCAAAGCTACACAACACACAACCCCATTACTACCAAATGAGAATTGATCCTCGACGTTCGTCGGAGGACGTCGAGAGGAGGATACGTATCGAATTATAAATAAATGTCGTCCACCCCAGCCTTCTGGGGACACCAGACTTCTAACCCCCTACCTGCCTCCCACCCACCACCACCTGAAAATCCCAACCTAAGCCAATCCACGATGCAGGCAGAAGACAATGCAACATTCATACATCTCAATCAAGTAGTCGAGTCGAGCGAAATATTGACCGATCCATCGATCTCAATCCATTCTTCTTCGCAAACAAAAATAACAACAAGCCTTCTCGACACAATGTACTGATTTTCAGCGTAACTAACAATAATTTGATTGGAACGTGAAAAACGTGTTAATTAATTGACGAAAAACTCGACCCAGATATTCCCAACAACCGAATAAGATAGAAAAAAAAAACTGATGATCCATCTAGTGGATTTAAATTGAAACACTTCAGAAATAATAATAACGTCTGTTTTCACAATAACTTCACTAATTTCATTTTTAATTATAACACGAATTTCGTACTAAATTGAGGAAAAATTGAGTAATGAATTTCAAATAATTTATCGAAAGTTTAGTTTATTTTTTTTTAATTAACAAAATTAAATTTCATCCAGTTTATTTAATTACTAAACTAGAACAAATTATTTCTTAAAGTATTAATTTCGTTCTTAATTCACTGAAAAATTGATTGAAATTATTGTCAATATTAAAGAAAAAAAACTGTTGTTCCATCTTGTGGATTTCGACTAAAACAAAAAAAACAATTGTTTTTTCGTTGATTATGCACAATTAGCGTAGTTTCAATTGTTTCAATAATTTAAATCGCGTACAGATAACAAAAAATGAAATGCAAATTTTTACATCATTAGTAATAATGTGTGTTTTTTTTGCTCATTTCATACGCATTTCTATATGTTTCGAATTAATTAAAAAATTTAAATTACAAAATAAAAATTATTCCAGTTTCAACTTATTAGTGAATTTTTACAAATCTTAATTTCTAATGTTTATTACGCACTTAATTTTTTCGATAAATTTATAAAAATTATGTAAATTTTTTTGCAAATAAAATAATTTCAAATCAATTTATCGAACATTTAATTTATTTATTTTTTAATTATCAAAAAAAAATCCATCTAGTGGATTTAATTTGAAATTACAAAACTCTAACATATATGTTTTTAAAGTATTAATTTTGTTCTTAATTCACTGAAAAATTGACTGAAATTGTTGTCAATATTAAAGAAAAAACTGTTGTTCCATCTTGTGAATTTCGACTAAAATAAAAAAAAAACAATTGTTTTTCGTTGATTATGCACAATTAGCGTAGTTTCAATTGTTTCAATAATTTAAGTCGCGTGCAGATAACAGAAAAAATGAAATGCAAATTTTTACATCATTAGTAATAATTTGTGTTTTTTTTTGCTCATTTCATACGTTTTTTTCTATATGTTTCGAAATAATTTACATACGCTAATTAAAAAATTTAAAATTACAAAATAAAAATATTCCAGTTCAAACTTATTAATGAATTTTTACAAATATTAATTTCTAAGGTTTGTTACTCACTTAATTTTTTGATAAATTTTATTTTACATCATTAGTAATAATTTGTGTTTTTTTTGCTCATTTCATACGCTTTTTCTATATGTTTCGAAATAATTTGTAAAAACTTTTTAATGTAAAAACAAATCTTAATTTCTAAGGTTTGTTACATACTTATTTTTTTGATTAATTTATAAAAATTATGTAATTTTTTTTGCGAATAAAACAATTTCAAATCAATTTATTTACTCAAATTTGCAATGAGAGTAATAAAATTAATATAAATGTTTGCAAATCGTATTAAGATCAAGATTAATTCAATGTAAAAGCTCTTAAAACAGTCATAGATATCCTTGATCCGTAAGATAATTAAAAAAAAAACAAAAAAAAAATATTTAAAGAAGGCTTTGTTTATTTTGCGGATAAGATTACGTCTCCATACATAAAACAAAACATGTATTATGTATTTTACAAGGATAATTTGTTTTTAGAAATAAAACAAAGTTGTTACCTAGGAGATGCAAGTAATTACTTCGTTGCTATAGAAACTAAATTGAAATGAAAGAGGAGAGTAAAGTTGGGTTTTATTCCGAGAACGGATATAGCTTACAATTTGCATTGGAAGCTTACATAAATATATACAGGGGGATTATTTGAATGAATATTTAAAATTAAAAAAAAAACTGCTCGTCTCTCATCGAGGCTATCGATTACTAAATTTATATATATATATATTTAATATTCAGTGAATCGTGGTCAAAGTGCGCTAATAATAAACGAAAACGAGGGTTGCGAATGGGGGCTCGTTCATGCTTGCAGTCGCGCGATGCCACCTGTCTTCTATAGTCCGCACTAACGAAAGTTCGAGCGATTGCGGTGAGATGTCTCTGGCGTCGATAATTCAAATGTTTGAACGTTGTTATGCAACATTAGTTGCATCATTTGTTATGTAATCATTGGAGTCTAATTTAATTTAAAATAGATTTATTGTATTTAAAATAAACTAAATTGTTTTCAGTTCAATAAATTTTTATAAGAAATGTACAATTTTCTCTTAATAGATTTACAGTGAAAAAAGCTTAAGTTTTGAGTGAAACAAATGATGGTGGGTGGAAAGAAACCAAGGCTATTTATGATTATTAAGCAACAAAACAGAAGGAACATCCGACAGTGGAGTTTTTCCGGCACGAAACGGTAATATCTCGACCATTTGCTTGCTCGCATCCAAGGTGGAAAAATAGAATCTAATGTCCTTCGTCCTATAAATTCCAACTTTCCGGCTCATTTGCTCCCTTCGTCCGTGAACTTCGTGAAACGAAACAGAAGATGTGCACTTATTTTCATAGCACCCTTAAAAATGAGAATTTTAACAATGTTTGCTCATAGCTTAGTTTTCAATGCTGAAGCGTTTATCTAAATTGGATCATTATTTCACATTTTGCTGTAGTAAGCTGAAAGGATCGATGAATTAAAATCAATGAAAACTTCTGCATAAATTCATTGATTTACGTAATCAAGCTGATTATTGTATTCGGTTGTCGTTAAATCAGTTTTGAATTTGAAGGCGAAACATCTGGGATCCTCATTTCACGGATGAAAAGTTTCGGAAGTTTAATACTTGTATCCTGGTGTAGGAAGATAAAACTTTCCGAAGGATCGGTGAGATATGGAGCGTGGTTGAAATGTGGATTATATCTTGTAGACTATATTCCTGAATTTTTATTGAAATATGAAAGTTTTAATAACGATTTTATCAATCATTCAAAGTTACAATTTTCTTTTCATATTTGTTTTTAATACTTTTCAACAACTTTTCAACCAAACTTAACATTTAGTTAATTCTTTAATTAAAGCTGAATCTATAGGCTTTAAAACGCATATTTTGGGAGATTTGTAACTATTGCAGTTCGCTTGTAATTAATTATTAAAAAGATGAAACACAATTTTTTTGAAATCCTCGAGAAATCATTATCATAACATAATTATCAATTAATACTATAATTAAAGCAAAATCTATAGGTTTTCGAACGTAATTTACAACTTTTGCGGTTTACCTGTAATTAATTAACAAAGTGGAAGTACAATATTTGTATAATTCTCTAATAAAAAAGCACAATTTTTGGAAAACTTGTCTTAACATTTTTTCATGTTTCTCGGCAACCATATCTGACATAACGATCAATTAATATTCTAATTAAAGCTAAATATACAAGCTTTCCAACGCGCCCTTTTTGAGATCACTATCTTTTACTACTCACCTGTAATTAAATGTCAAAATTACAACTTTTTGGTTTTGACATGAAAAATTTACTTCAGACTTATGCTTTTTACTGTAGCAATAAAATAATTGATTTTTATCCCATTTTCTTTGGAAATGGTGGATGGAAAATATAAAAGGAAATCTCGGATTTGTTCACATTATTTTATTTTATTCGACAACTGTACTTAAGATTATAATAAATTATTACTTTAATTAAAGCTGAATATTTAGGCTTTCTAACGTACTTTTTCGAAATGTGCAGCTATAACGGTTCTCCTATAATGTACTGTCAAAGTTACATAAGTATTTTTTTTCAAACTCTTGAGAAAAGTCTTCACATTATGTCATTTTTCTCAGCAACCAACCTATTATAATAATATATTAATACTTTAATTAAAGCTAAATGTATAAGGTTTCCAATGCGCCCTTTTGATAAACTTTTAACTATTAAAGTTCGCCTATAATTAATTGTCAAATAATTTTTGAAATTTTCGAAAAACAATGTGTTCACATTACTTTATTTTTTTTCGACAACTATATTTAAGATTATAATCAATTATTAAGTCAATTAAAGCTAATTATATAAGCTTTCTAACGCGCCCTTTGAGAGACTTGTAGCTATTACGGTTCTCCTATAATGTACTGTCAAAGTTACATAAGTATTTTTTTCAAACTCTTGAGAAAACTCTTCACATTTTGTCATTTTTCTCAGCAACCGTACCTGTTATAATAATATATGAATACTTTAATTAAAGCTAAATATACAAGCTTTCCAACGCGCCCTTTTTGAGATCACTATCTTTTACTACTCACCTGTAATTAAATGTCAAAATTACAACTTTTTGGTTTTGACATCTAAAATTTACTTCAGACTTATGTTTTTTTACTGTAACAATAAAACAATTGATTTTTACCTCATTTTCTTTGGAAATGGTGGATGGAAAATATAAAAGGAAATCTCGGATTTGTGTTCATTTCCCAACGGGACGATGCATCAACTCTATAGTTTTCCCTCGTTGAACTTTCGCCCTTCCAAACCCATTATCTCTCTGCAGCATTCGCGATCCACGTAATTCCCCAAATAATATAATGTAACAACACTCACGAAAACATCTCTGCTCCAAATTGATCGAGTTTATAAAATTCGAACTATAGATTTATAAGTTCAAGTGCACGTTTACCATTCAAATTAAGCGTAATTAAATGTCACCTTTTAATTAGCGGAGTTTCGTTTTCTTGCGTTTTCCCCGGATTCGTGACTGTCGACCGTAAAAATGTCCGCGTTCGTAAACAGCGAACGCAAACACTTTGGTATTATACTTCCTATAAATAGAAGGATTTTTAGGACGGGTTTTTTTTTTATATATTTCCTTCCAGCCTGATTCTAACAAATTGCATGGATACTTTCAGGACGTAAAAATGAAATGTTTTATTTTCATATCCACGAATAATTCGTTGTAATCCGGTAAAAGAAATATGATATTTTACGTATGAATTACTTGCTCTGTCTTTTGTGTGGTGAATTAGTGCCATTAAGATAGTAAAAGGATAAAGAAATAAAATTTCTCTTCATTAACTCCTTAAGTGTGAGACTACTATAATCTAGCAATAAAACGCAGAGGATTTATGGTAGGAAATTTATGTTTATTAAACCAATTAAAGTAAAAGTCATTAATTTTCCATAGAATACCGCTTATTTCCAACTTGGGTTCATAGATATTTTGAAACACACTGGTTTAATCACATTTTTTTAAATATTAACTTGAAAAAATAATATATAACTATTATTATATTTCATTGATTTTCTCAGCAATTCTACAAGACACAATAATCGATTAATATTGTAATGAAAGCTGAATATTTAGGCTTAATAACGTGCTTTTTTCGAAATGTGCAGCTATAATGGTTCTCCTATAATGTACTATCAAAGTTACATAAGTATTTTTTTTTTCAAACTCTTGAGAAAAACTCTTCACGTTTTGTCATTTTTCTCAGCAACCATACCAGTTATAATAATATATGAATACTTTAATTAAAGCTAAATTTATAAGGTTTTCAACGCGCCCTTTTGGTAATTTTTTTTAACTATTACAGTTCGCCTATAATTAATTGTCAATATTATTTTTTAAATTTTCGAAAAAGCAATGTGTTCACATTACTTTATTTTTTTCGACAACTATATTTAAGATTATAATTAATTATTACGTCAATTAAAGCTAAATATATAAGCTTTCTAACGCGCCCTTTGAGAGACTTATAGCTATTACGGTTCTCCTATAATGTACTGTCAAAGTTACATAAGAATTTTTTTCAAAATCTTGAGAAAAGCTCATCACATTTTGTCATTTTTCTCAGCAACCATACTAGTTATAATAATATATGAATACTTAAATTAAAGTTAAATTTATAAGGTTTTCAATTTGGTAAATTTCTAACTATTACAGTTCGCCTATAATTAATTGTCAAAATTATTTTTAAAATTTTTGAAAAAACAATGTCTTCACATTACTTTATTTTTTTCGACAACTGTACTTAATATTACAATCAATTATTACTTTAATTAAAGCTGATTATTTAGGCTTTTGAACGTGCTTTTTTCGAAATGTGCAGCTATAACGGTTCTGTTATAATGTACTATCAAAGTTACATAAGTATTTTTTTTCAAACTCTTGAGAAAAACTCTTCACATTTTGTCATTTTTCTCAGCAACCATACCAGTTATAATAATATATGAATACTTAAATTAAAGTTAAATTTATAAGGTTTTCAATTTGGTAAATTTCTAACTATTACAGTCCGCCTATAATAAATTGTCAAAATTATTTTAGAAATTTTCGAAAAAACAATGTGTTCACATTACTTTATTTTATTCGACAACTGTACTTAAGATTATAATCAATTATTACTTTAATTAAAGCTGATTATTTAGGCTTTTGAACGTGCTTTCTTCGAAATGTGCAGCTATAACGGTTCTGTTATAATGTACTGTCAAAGTTACATAAGTATTTTTTTCAAACTCTTGAGAAAGCTCTTCATATTATGTCATTTTTCTCAGCAACCATACCAGTTATAATAATATATGAATACTTTAATTAAAGCTAAATTTATAAGGTTTTCAATTTGGTAAATTTCTAACTATTACAGTTCGCCTATCATTAATTGTCAAAATTATTTTTCAAATTTTCGAAAATACAATGTATTCACATTAGTTTATTTTTTTCAACAACTGTACTTAAGACTATAATCAATTATTACTTTAATTAAAGCTGAATATATAAGCTTTCTAACGCGTCCTTTGAGAGACTTGTAGCTATTACGGTTCTCCTATAATGTACTATCAAAGTTACATAAGAATTTTTTTCAAACTCTTGAGAAAAGATCTTCACTTTTTGTCATTTCATACAGCAACCATACCTGTTATAATAATATATTAATACTTTAATTAAAGCTAAATTTATAACGTTTCCAATGCGCCTTTTGGTAAACTTGTAACTATAATAGTTCGCCTATAATTAAATGTCAAAAATATTTTTGAAATTTTCGAAAAAACAATCTGAACACTTTATTTTATTCGACAACTAAACTCAACATTATAATCAATTATTACTTTAATTAAAGCTAAATATATAAGCTTTCTAACGCGCCCTTTGAGAGATTTGTAGCTATTACGGTTCTCCTATAATGTACTATCAAAGTTACATAAGTATATTTTTTTTCGAACTCTTGAGAAAAGCTCTTCACGTTATGTCATTTTTCTCAGCAACCGTAGCTATTACAATAATATATTAATACTTTAATTAAAGCTAAATTTATAAGGTTCCCAATGCGCCCTTTTGGTAAATTTGTAACTATCACAGTTTGCTTATAATTAATTGTCAAAATATTTTTTGAAATTTTCAAAAAAAAAAACAAGGTGTTTACATTACTTTATTTATTTCTAAAACTATACTTAAGATTATAATCAATTATTACTTTAATTAAAGCTGAATATTTAGGCTTTCTAACGCGCCCTTTGAGAGATTTGTAGCTATTACGGTTCGCCTGCAATTTATTGTCAAACTTGAAATTTTGCAAATTTTATGTTACTAGAAAAACGAAACTTTTAATTAAAGCTAAAGCTTTTACGTAATATAGTAAGGAAGTTGTAAAGCTGATTCGATTCGAAATCGTGTCGATAATACACCCAACAATATGCAAAGCTAGGCTTACTTTGATCCATCCTCTAGGACGCGCGAAATCCACCCTACATCTCCATCTCCTTCTCACTCATCGATCCCCCAACCACCCTTGCATTTGGCATTTGTTCTTAACGCGTTGCTACAGCCTACATCCCTTATCCTTCACTGCTTTATCGAACTTTATTCTTTGCGCTTCCTCCACTTTCGTTTTTGTTACGCGGTTGGCGGTGGAAAGAACAAAAAGAGAAAGAAAAGAAAAAAAAACAAAACGCAAATAAAGGGAGCCGAAAAAAGGCGAAAGAGAGCGGTGGTACGTGGGAGGGACCACCCCCAGCAGAGAGGTCCGCATCACGAAGTGCGAGAGCTCTGCTGCTCTGGGCCGCAGTCAACTCCGATCGATGTGCGGAACGGTAGCTTCCCCTTAGCGCACACCGAAACTCCAGAAGCGAAACCAACATTCTCATATACCCTATCCCCTACCCCCAACGGTCAGTACAACAATCGCACCATCAGAGGAAGGAAGAAGCAAAGATTCAGCGATTAACAAACAAAAAAAAAACTTACAAATTTTCTTCCTTTTCGCGTAACCGCAATAGTTTAAATTGATAGAAAACGTGCTTTAGTGAATGAAACTTCCCTTGAAATTAAGTAATTAAATAAATCAGTGCGTGTGTTTAATTAAAAAAAAGTGTTTGTAGCAATAGAATCTGCAATGGTGGTGAAAAAGGTGACTTGATCTGCTGTCATGATGCAATGAATATTTTCTCTCTCTTTACGTTCATTGGTTTTGCTTATTTTTTTTTCTAATTCTTTAATTAATCTGATGTCGTAACGAGCGAATCGTCCAATTAATTAATTAATTGTTAAAGCGCACGCGAATCAAAGGCGGCTGCCGCATTCGTGGTGCAAC
>NW_017095563.1:12933-22867 GCF_001412225.1 Nicrophorus vespilloides
GACGGCGGATGTTATGCAATTCGGTGGCCGCCTTCGTTTTGTGCGTCACCCAAAAGACTCATCCGTGGAAAAAAAAAACAAATGCACCCCAAAAAATAAAAGACAACTTGATTTCCATTTAAATTGAGAGTGCATTGAATATTCATCACTTATCATTTCTTTCTGTTTTTCCGATTGATTTTCAAAATACGCAATGAATAAATTGCATAACTATTATTGATTACATCATTTTCGGTATGTCTTGAAGGTGGTTTTCTTAATGATCATAGATTGTTGCGAAATTTAGTTACATTTCAAAATTAGTTCAAAACACGTCTTCACCTTTTAGCAAATATTTCAAAAACTGTTATAGATGAATTGAAAAATTAAAACGTTTATTAAACTTAAAATTATAGAGAATAAAATAGGTATAAATATATAATCGTGACTTTTACTATTATTACGTAATTCACTGTTAAAAATTGAAATATAAAAATATAAAATTTGAAGATATTCATATTTTAGTATATTTTATATTTTACATTAAATATATGAACTTAGCATATGTTTTTGAAGTATAAAAAATAGATTTTGTTTATAATAAGTATATAGTATTTTTCATAATTGATATCAAATTAATTTAGTTACATTTTAAAATTAGTTCAAAACACGTCTTCACCTTTAAGCAAATAATTCAAAAACTGTTATAGATATATTGAAAAATTAAAAAGTATATTAAACTTAAAACTATAGAGAATAAAATAAGTATAAATATATTATTGTGACTTGTACCATTATGACGTAATTCACTATCAAAAATTGATGATTTTTATTTCTACGTTTTCATTTCTTTCATTCTGTTTTTCTGATTGATTATCCCAGTAAACAAAGAATAAATTGCATAACGATTATTTATTACATCATTTTCGGTATGTCATGAAGGTTTTCTTAATGATCATAGATTGTTGCGAAATTTAGTTACATTTTAAAATTAGTTCAAAACACGTCTTCACCTTTTAGCAAATATTTCAAAAACTATTATAGATAAATTGAAAAATTAAAAAGTATATCAAACTTAAAACTATAGAGAATAAAATAAGTATAAATATATTATTGTGACTTTTACCATTGAGACGTAATTCACTATCAAAAATTTCTTTCTATCTGTTTTTCCGATTAATTTTCCCAGTACGCAATGAATAATTGTATGTCATAAAGGTTGGTTTTCTTAATGATCATAGATTGTTGCGAAATTTCACTTTTTTTTTTTTTGTTTTTTTGTTACAAACATCAATAATTTCATAATCTACATTTTACTTAATCATTATAAAATTACAAGAATCCATAAACTTTGTATAATTTTCAAATATTTTATTGTTAAAATGTTTACACGTGCAATGAAAACACAAGTAAACTAATTAATTAGTTCAGAAGTTCACTTTTAGAACAAATAATTAACTTTTACAATTAACTAATTTCAATAATTGAAAGTTACAAATTCTATTATGAAACGTCTCGAGTTTTAAAAAGTTTCATTTTGTTGTTGTTGTTGTTGTTATTATGCTCACAGACTAATTAATGGTTTTAGTTTTAGTTTGTTTAGAATTAATGGTTCAACTTGTTCGTATTTCTCGTACTACATTGCACTAAAAACGTTAAATCTATTAGAACTGAAAGTAAATTTGAGTTTTTCTATTTTTATATTTTATCGAATTTCTCAAAGATTATCAAAGATATTTTCAAATAAAATATTGTTAATTAAAGCTAAAGATTCAAAGAGTTAAATAAGTTAAAACAAATATTTGTGACTGCATTGGTTTTTACATAATCAAATTTTAAGTATTCACATTTAAAAAAAAATGTATTTTTATATTTTAACAAATTTCTCGAAGGTTTTACAAATTGGAAGTAAAAGCTTATAAGTAAATTAAAGTCAATATTACAGAGAATGAAATAAGTGTATTTCGACATTCGTGATGCTTACCGTTTATGAGTAAATTATAATGAAAATTTACTTATTGAAAATAATTTAAAGTCTTCACATTTTAGCAAATATCTCAAAAACCATTCAAAATAAATTAAAAATTTAAAACGTATAACAAACTTAAAATTATAAGGAATAATATAGTATAGAAATAAATCATCGTGACTTTTCATTTTATTACGTAATTCACTGTTAAAACTTGAAATATAAAAATATGAAATTTGAAGATATTCATATTTTTGTATATTTTATAGTTTACATTCAATATATAAACTTAGCATATGTTTTTGAAGTATAATAAATAGATTTTGATTATAATAAGTATATAGTGTTTTTCATAATTGATATCAAATAAATTTAGTTACATTTTAAAATTAGTTCAAAACACGTCTTCACCTTTTAGCAAATATTTCAAAAACTGTTATAGATAAATTGAAAAATTAGAAAGTATATCAAACTTAAAACTATAGAGAATAAAATAAGTATAAATATATTAACGTGACTTTTACCATTGTGACGTAATTCACTATCAAAAATTGATGATTTTTATTACTACGTTTTCTATCATTTTTTCTATTTTTCCAATTTATTTTCCCAGAACGCAATGAATAAATTGCATAAAGATTATTAATTACATCATTTTCGGTACTTCATGAAGGTAGTTTTCTTAATGATCATAGATTGTTGCGAAATTTAGTTACATTTTAAAATTAGTTCAAAACACGTCTTCACCTTTTAGCAAATATTTCAAAAACTGTTATAGATGAATTGAAAAATTAAAACGTATATTAAACTTAAAACTATAGAGAATAAAATAAATATAAATATATTATTGTGACTTTTACCATTATGACGTAATTCAATATCAAAAATTGATGATTTTTTTTATAAATAATTATTGTTTTCTATTGATAAATCTGATATAAACTATGTTTAATAATAAAATCGTACTGTGTTTGTCTTCTATAATTAATGCAGATTAGAGGTGATGATCTAAATTGGATTAAAAGCAGAGATTAAATTTGATCCAAAACGCGTAAACTTCGGTTATAAATTGATTAAGAAACCGGTGGATGCGCCGGGTTAAATGCATTAAAACTGACACTAACGAACTTTGTCACAGATCGAAACCTCAAAAAAAAACGTAGAATAAAGTAGGGATTTAGGTGAACACAAAAGAAGAATGAAAATCGTTTTCCACGGAAATGCCGGAATTTATTTGATGTGGGCCAAGGCCCTTTTTTTCTCCATAACTCTGAACAAAGTTTTTCTCGTGCGTGCGGAAATTTCATTACATATTTCTTCAGAATGGAGAAAACGATGCGAAAGCTAAAGTCAGATGTTACGTGAAAGGTCCTACATCTATATTAAACCTAATCCACTTCGCAATTGTCCCTTGATCATAAATAAACTCGGATTTAATCTGTGAAGCACGCGACGCGAATTGCAAGTTTCGATAATCGATTTCGAAGAGGATTTAATGTTAATTTTTTTTGAAGAAAATTGAAATGTTTCCAACGCTTAATTCACTCGACAGATCGTTAATCATTTGCTGACAAATGGAACATGGGAATACCCAATTTGCAGGTGCCGAGTGAAGAACAGTTTCGGCTCCACCATAAATCTTAATCATGCGACGTAATCTCAAAGAAAATGAAGAGGAAAAAAAGCACACGTTTCCCTTTTTTGCATCAAAGCAAAGTGCGTGTGTTACTCAACGTTGAAAGCTCTCCGCTTTATTAACACACAAAAAAAATATTCATCATAAAAAATGTAATGAAATAATGTAAATGAGACGCATTACTTTTCGCAACAAATTACCGAAAAAAAATTAAATTTATATTTGTTGTTGTTGTTTCACTTTATTATTTTTGGCAACGAGCCAGGATGTAATTCATGCGCGAATGCGCGTTTTACTATGTAAATTTCGCAATTGGAAAATATCATTTTTGTATGGAAAAGGTTTCAATTCGTATTTGAATATCGCATTACCCGGCGCACCCGCCCTGTTTTATTTATATTTTTTTAAGTACACGAAAAAATACGTGTATTGTTGAAATTTGAGAGAGGTTGAAATTCATTTTTCTGTTTTTTTTTTCCATTTAGATAAAAACGTGCACGGGAAACATGATTCTGTATTCGCAAAAAAGAAAATAATAATTTGCATCGATGTTGATGTTTTGTTCGACGATGAAATGAAATGTTTGACGGTGTATTATGCAAAAACGATATGTGCTACGAATATAAATGTATACGCATTTGTTTCTCTATAGCTTTGAAATTGATACACGAATTAGGTATTGGATTTAATTGTAACAGTTTTTGATATTTGATTAAATGTGAAGACGTGTTTGAATTAATTTTAAATTTTTACTTACTACAAATTATGTTTCAATTTTCGATAGTTAAAAACGCAACAATAGTAATATATTTCCATTTGTTTTATTCTCTACAGTTTTAACTTCAATATACGTTCTAATTTTTTAATTTATCTATTATGGTTTTTGAGATATTTACTAAAATGTGAAGACACGTTTTGAACTAGTTTTAAAATTTTATTTATTACCAATTATGTTTCAATTTTAGACAGTTAACTACGCAACAATAGTAATATATTTCCATTTATTTTATTCTCTACAGTTTTAAGTTTAATATACGTTTTAATTTTTTAATGTATCTTTTACGGTTTTTGAGATATTTACTAAAATGTGGAGATACGTTTTGAACTAATTTAAAAATTTTATTTACTCAAATTCTGTTTCATTTTTTGACAGTTAACTACACAACAATAGTAATATATTTCCATTTATTTTATTCTCCACAGTTTTAAGTTTAATATACGTTTTAATTTTTTTATTTATCTATTATGGTTTTTGAGATATTTACTAAAATGTGAAGACATGTTTTGAACTAATTTTAAAATTTTACTTACTACAAATTCTGTTTTAATTTTTGACAGTTACCTACGCAACAGTAGTAATATATTTATATTTATTTTAATCTCCACAGTTTTAAGTTTAATATACGTTTTAATTTTTTATTTTATCTATTATGGTTTTTGAGATATTTACTAAAATGTGAAGACATGTTTTGAACTAATTTTAAAATTTTACTTACTACAAATTATGTTTCAATTTTCGAAAGTTAACTACGCAATAATAGTAATATAATGACATTTATTTTATTCTCTACACTTTTAAGTTTAATATACATTTCAATTTTTTAATTTATCTATTATGGTTTTTGAGATATTTACTAAAATGTGAAGACACGTTTCGAACTAATTTTAAAATTTTATTTACTACAAATTATATTTCCATTTTCGACAGTTACCTACGCAACAATAGTAATATGTTTATATTTATTTTATTCTCTACAGTATTAAGTTTAATATACGTTCTAATTTTTTAATTTATCTATTATGGTTTTTGAGATAATTACTAAAATGTGAAGACACGTTTTGAACTAATTTTAAATTATTTTTTTAACCTAACCTAACTTTAGTTCAAAATAATACAGGTAACCTAATCTAACTTTAGTTCAAAATAATACAGGTAACCTAACCTAACATTATTTCAAAATAATAGAGGACCTAAACTAACTTTAGTTCAAAATAATAGAGGACCTAAACTAACTTTAGTTCAAAATAATACAGGAATTTCATACAAACAATTAATTTAAAATTGAAATCTGATTCTGAAATTGATAATATGAAATGTGAACGTTTAAGCCTGGAATCAAGTAAAACTGATTAAATATAAACTGAAGTTTCGAGCTCGCTATAAAAGGATTTACAAACGCTAAAGCCCATTTAGCGTTTCATTTCTCTCTTATTTTTTTTTGTTCAAAGCCCTCCAACTTTTACGACTCCATTCGAAACGCCTATCTCTCTCACTCTGTGTGTGTACTCACGTCGTTCTACATTTTACTGTCGCGAAAAGGCAAATTCCCACCGGATTTATTATTACACGTTACAATCCGAACAAAAACAAACACAAGAAAATATGAGTTTATTATGGCTGTAATGAATGTGTAAACTTTGTTCGCATGTAAATCAAACTTTGAATATGTAATACGAAAGAAAGTTTGCTGCTTTTTTTTTTAGTAAATAAGGAGCAAAGTTTGAAAGATATGGAAATTTAGTGCAAATAAATCATGCATTACTTTGTGAAATTTCATACAGTTTAAATTCTGAAAGATTTTGAGTATAAAAATGAACGAAATTTGTTATAAAACTTGATTTTCTTTCTTTTAACAATGTTTTTAATTATACTAAATCTTTAAAGTATGCATAAAATTTTGAAGAAAGTAAAAACTTTACTGTGTTTCTTGTTGTGCGAAAATATTACATCACGTTACTGACGTACATTTTCTCCAGTTTTCATATAAATAATTCATTCATATTTCGCGTTTATTTGCGTATTTGGAGAAATCGTCGTGCATGTAATGGAAAGAATATAAGAGGTGCCATCTCCATGTCCATGATGGGTTTATTCTACGATTCGCTGCTTCTGCTGCAGCAAAGATAAAAAAAGAAGGAGAATTTCGTTCGTCTCTTTCACGTATTGATTTCCGCCCAATATTCGCGAACTTGTGGATTCTGCAAGCAGCGTATATCCATCCACGTTATTAAAAATACATACAGATTCCAGATGATTTAAACTCGACGAAAACCGCACTTGCATATTACATCAATTTACAGCTAATATAATTCGCATAGATTTTACCTGATTCATAGTTTACATTCATTACGCAATTTGTCTCGCATTCATTGAAGGATTTCTATTAATTTGTTATCATTTTCTACAATATTAATGATTTTATGTATGAAATATAAGATTTTCATTGCTTTAGTTTTTGACACTTTTCTAGAAAACTAGTAAATTCAATGGAGAAATTTTATATGCATGTAAAAGCTGAAACTCGATAAAATGAAATAAATAAATTTATACCTTTCTATGCTTCATGTAATTCAAATAAAACCCATTTAAAGTTTACTCGAATTTATGGAAAATCAATACTAGAATTTTGGATAATAACGTTTCGAATAATTTTAAAATTTCATTTACTACAAATTATGTTTCAATATTCCACAGTTAACAACGCAACAATAGTAATATTTTTACATTTATTTTATTCTCTACAGTTTTAAGTTTAATATACGTTTTCATTTTTAAATTTATCTTTTATGGTTTTGGAGATATTTACTAAAATGTGAAGACACGTTTCGAACTAATTTTAAAATTTCATTTACTACAAAATATGTTTCAATATTCCACAGTTAACTACGCAACAATAGTAATATATTTCCATTTATTTGATTATATACAGTTTTAAGTTTAATATACGTTTTCATTTTTTAATTTATCTTTTATGATTTTTGAGATATTTACTAAAATGTGAAGACACATTTTGAACTAATTTTAAAATTTTATTTACTACAAATTATGTTTCAATATTCCACAGTTAACAACGCAACAATAGTAATATTTTTCCATTTATTTTATTCTCTACAGTTTTAAGTTTAATATACGTTTTCATTTTTTAATTTATCTTTTATGGTTTTTGAGATATTTACTAAAATGTGAAGACACGTTTCGAACTAATTTTAAAAATTTATTTACTACAAATTATGTTTCAATTTTCGACAGTTAACAATACAACAATAGTAATACCTTTCCATTTATTTTATTCTCTACAGTTATAAGATGAAAACCGCACTTGCATATTTCATCAATTTATAGCTAATAGATTTTACCTGATTCATAATTTACATTCATTATGCAATTTGTCTCGCATTTATTGAAGGATTTCTATTAATTTGTTATCATTTTCTATAAAATTAGTAAAAAAAACTTAATGATTAACTTTCCATTATTAACGATTTATGTATCAAATATACAGATTTTCATTAATACTTTGTTTCGGTTATTGCTTTAGTTTTTGACACTTTTCTAGAAAACTAGTAAATTCAATGGAGAAATTTTATATGCATGTAAAAGCTGAAACTCGATAGAATGGAATAAATAAATTTATACCTTTCTATGCTTCATGTAATTTAAATAAAACCCATTTAAAGTTTACTCGAATTTATGGGAAATCAATACTAGAATTTTGTATTTTGTGTCAATAATAAATAGAGATAATTTATCACATACAATAAACAGTATAAACAGAAAAATGTACAAAATATAATAAATATGCTACAAACATTGAAATTTAATTCAAACATATTGTATGAAATTTAGTTACTAAATGAACTATGAACATTAATGGTGGATTGGTTGCATATGTAATTATAATAAGATTTCTAAGAAAATATACATTTCAATATGAAATTAAAAAAGAAAACATAATAATTGCTTTGTATTAAGTAATTGTTAATGTTTGATTCTTAAATTATTGATTATACAAAAATTTACTAATTTATATAACATATTTAAAAAAAAGGCATATTATATTGCCTATAATAATATATGCTTTATTTGACTTAATATGAAAATTACTGGCGACATCTAGAAGTAATTCCTCAAGTACAATAAAATTATTTAAAAAAAGCAATTAATTGTACTGAAATTAAAGAAATACTACAGTTTTTGTTTTAAAAATATTGATTCTTGTTTATTATTTTGGTTTTGTAGACTTGATAAAAAACAACATATTTGCATCTTAAATTGCCTATATTTTGTTGTTGTTGACAGTTGCGTCATGTTAGAATATTTTTTTTTAATTTTATTACATAATGTTTATTAATAATATTAAATGACAAGATTGGAAATTAAAGTTACATTGAATAATTAGCAACAAAAAATATGATTTGATTAGCTTGAATTTATTGGAATAATTAGTTGATATTGTTAACTGAGTTGCCTATAATAAAAATTTTAAAAAAGAGTAATAAAGTGAACAAAATATTTACTCCTACATTTTTTATTAAAATTTCTTTCATGCCGAAGCGGAAGTTTCGTTCGACGAGTCCTTTTTTTTTGCTGTGACACAGATCCGTCGCAGGATTGGATTTTTAAGCCTTCGCCGATGCTGGATCGATCCGTTCGGGAAAAAGTTTCTTTAATCCTGCCATCAAAACAAAAGGACCTACGAAACAAAAGAAGAAAAAAAACAAACAAAAAGAAACTTTGCATTTCTGTTTTAAGGACTGTACGGTTTTAGTAGGTCGAAGGAGTCTAGATTTTCGTGTTTACTTGATACGTACGTTGAGATGCGTAGGACGATGTGAAAGCCTGGGAACTGAAGTAACTGCGGTTTCACTTCGTCCTTTCGAAAAGAACGCCGCTCGTCCTGCATGTCCTGCCGACAGCACTCTTATCGACTGCTTCTCACGGTCCGCACAATAGACAAGCCAATAACAAATTATTCACAGCCGGATGAATCCTGGACAAACATCACCGTTTCACAGCTCAGCGAATTCACACGAACTTTCCAGGATCAAAGTTTTGCAAAATTAGGTGAATCTTCACTGAACCCAACAATACAATCATTAATTCAGATCATAATTCCAATTTTCAATATAATACAAAATTATCAATTCAAAAATAAAAATCAACGAATTACTTTTTTGTCTATATCTCAATAACCTTTGTTGCCACAATTAAAATTAAATACGCAAATTAAAGCTAAATGTATGAGGAATAGAATTATCATAAGATGATAAATGTATCTCTTTTCGTATCCGAGGAATTCGCTGTCAAATTGGATGTAATTATTTGTTTAGCAATCAACATTTTTCTTAATATCTCGATGACCATTGATGCCACAATTAAAATTAAATATGTAAGTTAAAGCTAAATGTATGTGGAATAAAAATATTGTAAGATGATAAATGTATCTCTTTTCGAATCCGAGGAATTCGCTGTCAAAATGGATGTAATTAATTGTTTAGTAATCATCTTACATTTTTGTTTATATCTCGATGACCAGTGATGCCACAAATAAAATTAAATACGTAAATTA
>NW_017095563.1:22892-23722 GCF_001412225.1 Nicrophorus vespilloides
CTCGGATACGAAAAGAGATACATTTATCATCTTATAATAATTTTATTCCACATACATTTAGCTTTAATTTGCGTATTTAATTTTAATTGTGGCATCAATGGTCATCGAGATATAAACAAAAATGTAAGATGATTGCTAAACAAATAATTACATCCATTTTGACAGCGAATTCCTCGGATACGAAAAGAGATACATTTATCATCTTATATAATTTTATTCCACATACATTTAGCTTGATGCCACAATTAAAATTAAATACGCAAATTAAATCTAAATGTATGTGGAATAGAATTATTATAAGATCATAAATGTATCTCTTTTCGTATCCGAGGAATTCGCTGTCAAAATGGATGTAATTAATTGTTTAGCAATCATCTTACATTTTTGTTTATATCTCGATGACCATTGATGCCACAATTAAAATCAAATACGCAAATTAAAGCTAAATGTATGTGGAATAAAATTATCTTAAGATGATAAATGTATCTCTTTTCTTATCCAAGGAATTCGCTGTCAAAATGTATGTAATTATTTTCTTTAACAATCATCTTACATTTTTGTTTATATCTCGATGACCATTGATGCCACAATTAAAATTAAATTCGCAAATTAAAGCTAAATGTATGTGGAATAAAATTATCTTAAGATGATAAATGTATCTCTTTTCGTATTTGAAGAATTCACTGTCAAAATGGGTGTAATTATTTGTTTAACAATCATCTTACATTTTTCTTAATATCTCTATGACCATTGATACCAAAATTAAAATTAAATACGCAAATTAAAGCTAAATGTATGTGGAATAGAATTATTATAAGATCATAAATGTA
>NW_017095563.1:23843-24775 GCF_001412225.1 Nicrophorus vespilloides
ATGACCATTGATGCCACAATTAAAATTAAATACGCAAATTAAAGCTAAATATATGTGGAATAAAATTATGATAAGATGATAAATGTATCTCTTTTCCTATCCGAAGAATTCGCTGTCAAAATTCACGGAATTATTTTTTTAACAATCATCTTACATTTTTGTTTATATCTCGATGAAAATTGATGCCACAATTAAAATTAAATACGCAAATTAAAGCTAAATGTATGTGGAATAGAATTATCGTAAGATGATAAATGTATCTCTTTTATAATCCGAGGAATTCGCTGTCAAAATGGATGTAAATATTTGTTTAGTATTCATTTTACATTTTTGCTTATATCTCGATGACCATTGATGCCACAATTAAAATTCAATACGCATCTTAAAGCAAAATGTATGTGGAATAAAATTATTATAAGATGATAAATGTATCTCTTTTCGTATCCGAAGAATTCGCTGTCAAAATGGATGTAATTATTTGATTAGCAATCATCTTACATTTTTCTTAATATCTCGATGACCATTGATGCCACAATTAAAATTAAATACGCAAATTAAAGCTAAATGTAAGTGGAATAGAATTATGATAAGATGATAAATGTATCTCTTTTCATATCCGAGGAATTCGCTGTCAAAATAGATGTAATTATTTAATTAGCAATCATCTTACATTTTTGTTTATATCTCGATGACCATTGATGCCACAATTAAAATTAAATATGTAAGTTAAAGCTAAATGTATGTGGAATAAAATTATTATAAGATGATAAATGTATCTCTTTTCGCATCCGAGGAATTCGCTGTCAAATTGGATGTAATTATTTGTTTAGCAATCATCTTACATTTTTCTCAATATCTCGATGACCATTGATGCCACAATCAAAATTAAATACGCAAATTAAAGCTAAATGTATGTGGAATAAAATTATTAT
>NW_017095564.1:0-195 GCF_001412225.1 Nicrophorus vespilloides
AATGCGTTTTTAAGCATTGAGTAAACAACGTTATATCGAAGCAGAGTTAATTAAAGAAACGAAAGAAAAGCGCTAAACAAAAACAGCGTTAAACGAAACCACATTAACATATAGTAAATAGGTTCATTTAATGCGTTTTTAAACATTGAGTAAACAGCGTTATATCGAAGCAGAGTTAACCAAAGAAGCTGAATG
>NW_017095564.1:221-25583 GCF_001412225.1 Nicrophorus vespilloides
TAATGCGTTTTTAAGCATTGAGTAAACAACGTTATATCGAAGCAGAGTTAATCAAAGAAACGAAAGGAAAGCGCTAAACAAAAGCGTTAAACGAATCCACATTAACATATAGTAAATAGGTTCATTTAATGCGTTTTTAAACATTGAGTAAACAGCGTTATATCGAAGGAGAATTAATCAAAAAAGCTGAATGAAAAGAGCGAAACAAAAACAACGTTAAACGAAGCCACATTAACATATAGTAAATAAGTACATTTAATGCACTTCTAAGCTTTCAGTAAACAGCGTTATATCGAAGCAGAGTTATTCAACGAAACGAAAGGAAAAACGCTAAACAAAAACAGCGTTAAACGAAGCCACATTAACATATAGCAAATACGTACATTTAATACGTTTCATGCATTGAGTAAACAGCGTTATATCGAAGCAGAGTTAATCAAAGAAGCTAAAAGAAAAGCAACGCCGTTATAGTAAGCCACATTAAGATATAGTAAATAGGTATATTTAGAGCGTTTATACACATCAAATAAAGCACGCGAAGCAGCGTTAATCGAGGAAGCGCTAAATGAAGTTTGTACATAAAAAAATATTTAGTTGAAATTAAATTATCATTAATTAAGTAATTTAAACCTTAATTAACTATTTTTAACTGTTTCATGTAAATTTTCTATCCGTTTTTTCAATTATTAATTATATATTTGTATGTTTTCTTCGAAATTTATATAGTATTATTATATATTTTCTGGCTCTGACGTAGTTTATGGATATTTGATCATGTCAGTATATACGTATGTAACTAAAAACTTTCAGTTTAATAAATTTTGCAGGCAACATTATCAAACTCCATCAGCGACGTCAAGTGTCTATAGCGGCGTTAGGTAACACCATGGAACCACGTTCATAAATATTAGGATCTCAGCGATTTCCAACGTTAATATATTAACATAAACTTTCCATTCAACCATCACATTGAGTTTTAATGAACTTTGCCTTTTCCAAAAGCCTCTTCAATAATTAATACAACACATACACTAATTTAAAGAAAATTGTTATGAAGACAATTTAACTTTAATTTTGTCACTTTCAATAGTAAATGAAAAATTAATAATTAATTAATCTGAGCAAAATCTAGCAAAGAAAATATTCAAATATCAAATGTTTTGAATTAAAAAAAACTATATATCAGATATAAAAGAATTCACTTAAATGTATGGCTTTAAATAATTCTAGAAATATAATTTGTGAAATTTGTGAAAAAAAAGGTAGCAAAGAATGGAAACAGACTAAAATATCAAATGATTTAAAAGAATTCATATGGATTTTCTATATTAAAAAATCAGATTTATTTGATTCTATTAAGAAGATTGTTTGTTAAATTGTAATATATTTTATATAAGATAGACTTATATAAATACAAGTTATTGTTATAAGTTTCATGATTCAGCGACATAATTATGATGTAAACTAAGTTGAAAACCAAATTTCATCCTTTCGCAAATAATGAACGTAATCATACCTTTCGGGAAAGAAGCATGCATATCTAATGATAAAATAATCAAGGTGGCTAATGAAGCGATAAAGTCCGAACGCAAGTTATAATATTAATAACAATAAAATGACCGATAAATCCATTAACAGGCAATTTCAGTGGTTTGGCTCTAAGTAAAAGATGTTTGAATTAGTGTTTATTGCGGGCATTTATGGTTTGCCCGGCGTACGTACGTATATGCACGTATACATATATAAATAAATATGTATACGTATATATATATAATGTAAGTGTGAGTTTGTGGGCTCTAAAACCATAATCTTGTTGTTGAAGCCGCAAGAGGTGAGTTCGCATTTAATGCGCGGGGATTACGGAATGCCATCCGTCATAATTATTGCGGTTTTAGCGCTTTAACTTTTAAAATCCTGCTCAGAGGATTTGCAAAAGGTTTTTGAATCTATAATAAATTCACCAAAATACATATTTGTATTAAGTAAATCACAAGTTAAGAAGGAAGAAAAAGTGATGATAACTTTAAAACTTAACTTTTTTCGATGATCTTCATGATAATCCCAAAATAAATGCACTTTTCACTTAAATTTAAAACATGTTTCACTTAATTTGTTTAATGACAATATTTAACACTTTTAACTTATCACATTTCACTGGATTTGTTTTCACTTTATTTAATTTTTTCACATTCAAAAACTATAAAAAAATCGCCTATAACAAAATAAATGAGAAAACACTTTTAAAAATCTGTAATATCCAAAAACGCTAATAAGAACATTATAACGCGCAAACGAGTTAACAAAATACTTTTCAATTATAACAATAATATAACGACAATTTAATTGGCAATATACAACAAAAGTAGGTTATAAATTGTTGCATTTACCTGAACTAATTTTATAACAAATTTTCCGAATTATAGGATTATATAACATTAGGGTTCAGGAATTTACTATAGGTAGGATAAATAAACTAAGGAGCTAAGACAAAGTTTGTGTTGTATTATATAAAAAGAAGATTTCTACCTTATTTTGCCTTTCATTTCAATTTCTTCCTTCCAATTTTGCTTCAATCATCAATGAAAGTTCATTCCATTTCACTTCACACCGAAAAAAAGTAATTGAAAACATTATAAATTCGCTTAGTTTTTCGCACAAGACACGACCACAGATTTTCGCAAACTAACTGACATTCGTTTCGATGTTTACTATTAAAATCAAAGCCATCTCTCAATTATTTATTAATACTTTTTGATTATAAACAAAACGTCATCAATAATATGACATTTGTCAATGACAATTTTAATTAGCAATCAAAGCATTCTCATTTAATATCAATACACATTTCTTTTAATAAACAACAAATAAAAATTACTAAAATTTCTAATTTAAAAAAAAATCGTCAACTTTCTGGTTTAAATTAGAGTAAAAATGTATATATATAACAATATTATTAAAAATAATAAACAAATTCAAACAATTAATAATTTGGGAAAAGTTATGTAATTAAAATAAATTAGAAAAATTTACATCTATCTACAATTTATCGATCATCTGGTTCTCTATTGGTCTTTTATTATCAGATAATCAACACCTCGAATAAATTCATTCCATTTTGTGTACGTGTTAAAAAGAGATAAAGTTGGAAACAAGTTTCCCATGTCTCGCGTTTTCTTGATCTATTCTACTTTTTTTTCTTCTCGTTTTGGTATAGCTTCTGTACGTGTTAGATGAAGATGAACGTTTGATGGCGCCATTCATTCCTCTTTGTTTATCAACATTCTGCAGACTTGAATCGGCGCGGTCGTATCTCATAGTTAGATCCAGTTCTTATTTTTTTTTTCGCATGATTCACTTGGCGCTCGGATAGGACTATAAATCGTCCTATTCCGTTCGTTCACAGAAACAAAAAAAAAAGGCAAATACGAAGCAGAGCAGATCTATTGGAATTTTCTTCTAGATTTTTTCTTGCTATTACGAAGAAAACAATAATTAACAGTTATTGAGAAATTATATACTTGTTACAATTAATTTAATTAATAAATTATTTCAATTGGTATTTTGAATTTATATAATTAACAAATTAAATAATTATTTACACAAATACTAGATGCTTGAATCTTATTATAAATGTAAATTATTACTTTAAATTTATTATTTTTATTACATTCGAGATTATTATCGAATACTAAGAAGTACTATCATTATTATAAGAAATACAAGAAAATAACTAAATTTTAGTTTTTTTTAAACGTAAATTTGTTTGATAACTAAAACATATTGACCAAAACTATTTAATTTAATATAATATATTATTTTCTTCTTTCATTGGTAAAGTAAAAATGAAATGTGCGTTCTTCATATTATTATCATAGTTTCTTGTATTATCATAGTTACAAAAGTTAGTTGAAGTATTGAAGTATATCGTTGACCAACTACAAGTATTCTTCGTGTGGAATTCTATTGGAAATTGGTAACATTGTTGTAATAAAGTTATTGGTAAAATATAAGAAGTCATTAGCATAGGTTGTTTTCTAAATATATGCAAGATTAGTCAACATCTATGGTAATGAAATAACATTGTTATTGAAGTTTTATAATTATTTAACACTATCATAGGAAGTTTTCTAAACATTTCCAAGACCTATGTAAGATAATAAAATGCTACTTTTCTTGAAGTTATATAATTATTCAATATTATCCTAGGACTTATTTGCTTACTTATTTTTTCAAAAAGTGGAACGAGAATACTAATCTTGTACTTATATAATTATGTAATTTGTGAGTAATGTAAATAAATGAAGTTTTAGGATGTTAATTGTACTGTGTAAGTTTTAGGTAGAATCCAATTGAATCTGTGGCTGAGGAATGAGAAACTCTCGGAGGATGAATCTGGTTATGAAAATGAATAATCTGCGCTCGCCGTGCATTCTTTTCTTGAGGTCTGTGGAAAAAAATGAAATAAAGAAAGAAGAACAAGGAGGACAAATACAAGACGGTCGGAAAGGAAGAAGGAGGCAAGAAATGCAGTACGGTGACTTTCGGCTTGGGTGGAATTATAAAAAAAAGGGAAGAAAACAAAAGTGGCCGCATAAATTTGCACTCCTCGCTCTTGCACTCGACTCCTGGGGGCCCTTCTCCTCATCGTCCTCTCGCTCTCTCACCCAAAGCTTCCATCCTTATCCTCTTCATCCGTCCTCGTCCTTCTCATCGTCGTAGTCGGCGGCGGCCGATTTATAAGAAACTTAAAGCAAAAACAATTCATCCGAGATTCTTTACGGCCCTTGCGTGCTGCAGTTTATGTGCAGAAAACTACTGCATTTACACACACACACGATAAATCCAGCGGCGCGAACACCACCGACCTCCACCGCCTCCTCCCATCCTTCATTTACGATCCCATAAAATGGCGGAAATCGATAGGTTTTCGCGTCGTACATAATCGGAGCTCGATTTGTTTATTGTGGCAAGTTCTTCAATCGATTGATTAAAGCTTTTTGTAGCAGTTACTAGAACAGTCCGGTTCGCGTTGTTAAAAAATTTGGACTGAGGAGAAGAAGGAAGTTAGGATGTACGCGCTTCTTCGGGGGGAAACCCCACCTCCCGTGTCAAAACATTGGGCTTACAACCCTAACATTAGGCCGCGGCCTTTGAACATTTTCTTAATGGGTCCGTTTCGAGGTCAGACCGCATATCGATACTGTTCTGACCATTGTCCGAGGTTAGAGGAGGTGGAGAGAATCCCGAAAACGGACCGCGTGCCAAATCTACTGTTTTCTTTTTTTTTACCAATATACCAGGAAACTTAAGCCTTTTCGGCCTTGTCCCCTACAGTCGCTGTTGTTCTCATTTTTTTTTATTCCGTTCCAGTTTTTTTTTCTTTTTCAGTGCAGTTATTTATTGCCCTGAACGAATGAGACAAAGACTATTCTTCGTCTAAAAATTTGACAACCCTTCAAGCGAACCCGTTATGCTCTTTTACAAATAACCCAATTTGCTGTACACGTTCAATCCTTTTTTTAGAATATTCCTAGAAATTACCTCCTTTCTTGAAAATATTTTTTTAAGCACGTTCTACAAAATTCATTCATTGTAACAGTTTTTAGAAATATATTTGACAACTTACAAAAGTTAAGCAAAATGTGATGGGTGATTGCTAAATTACTGACATTTTATTCTTCAAGAAGTATGAAAGGAAAACAAGAAAAATCAATGAATATTGAAATGTTATAATTGGTACAAATAAGTGTAAATATCAATTACAAGGAAATAGAAAGAATGTATGAAAATTTGAAAAGTTTTATTAAAATGAAATAAATATGAATAACAAATAAATAAATAATATTGAAGAAAATTTACAAGGAAATAATGTTAATAAGAAAAATCTATATACAAAATACAAGGAAAATAAGAAAAATTGATAAAAAATATTAAACAAATATCTTAAATACAAAAAATATGACTCATAAGAACGTAAGTAGAATTGATGAAATATTAGAAATATTGAAAACTTATAAAAACATTAAAATTAGAAAAATGGACGAAAATGCTGAAAACTTATACTAAATATTTAGTCTAGTATTTCAGTATAAAATAATTAAAATAAGAAAAGTCGATAAAAAATTATAAAGCTTGTGCAAAATACAAATAAAAATTAATAAAAAGGAAAGATCTATGAAAAACTATAAATATTAAAAAGTACGAACAAATATTAATAACAACGAAATAAGTAAAATTAGAAAAATCAAGGAAAAAAAAATAAAGTTATTGAAATATTGAACTAAATCCAATATTAATTCATAGAATATCAAACGATTTTTTTTCTCATAAGAATTAACACACGTTGGTTGTGAGAGGTAGGAGGAATATTGACTTTTCGGACGAATATCAAACAAAAATTTCAACAAAAAAGACGAATATCAAACAAATATCAAAAAGGTCGAATATCGGCGTGGACGAATATTGGAGTTCAAATATGAATAACAAAAAAATAATGAAAATTATAAATATCGAGGAAAAATACATATTATTCAAATCTTATAGTAAATGAAAACAAATATCAATAACAAGTAAATAAAAAAAAATAGGAAAAATTAAAATTATTTAAGTAGTATAAGTTCTACATATAAATAAATGTGAATTACAAAGAGGTAAGGAAAATTAGAGTTAATGACCAAATACAAACAAATATTAATAGTTAAGAAAAATAAAATAAAATAAGAAAAATCGATGAAAAATACTGAAAAGTTAGATTAAATGTGTTTGTATTTAGTATAACTTTAACTATAAATGAAAGTTACGCTAAATAGAAACAAAAATTAGTAAGAAAGAAATAAAAAAAATTGATTAAAAACTAAAATTATAAAAAAGTACATAAACAATAAGAGCATATAAACTAATACTAAATACAAATAAATTAAAAAAAAACTTGTCCAATCGATTAAAAAGTTGATTTTTCATGGTGATGTAATTATTATTTGTTGATATAAAGTATGATTGATATAACTGTTAAAAAATTATATTTTAATCATTTCAATTTGTAATAATCGGTTTAAGATGTTATCGAATTTTAATTTTACACCTGAAACGTTCCCAGTTAATTGACATTATACCGAATATGGCGAAATAAAACCAACCGAATTATAAAAAATACAGTAATTTCAGGTCTTGCTTCTTTATTTTCTGTGGGCAATTTCAACAGCGCGTTGAGGCAATGCAGTTGAGTCGAGTTTTGTGAATGCAAAACAGGTAGTATTAACCGTGGCTCTCTCGACGCCCTGAAATGATCTGCGCCGTCAATAAACGTTGATGGACGCCACCTCCGGAACGTTTATTTGAGGCCTGAGGCCACGTTTCTTTTATGTCACTTTTACAGCTTTGGTAGCGGTTTCATAAATTAATCCTCCACTTAGCATCCAATAATAACAATGATAATGGAATCGCGGCAGCAAAAAAGTGGACGATAAAACGGGAGGTAATTGGACTGTTCCAATGACATAAAACCTAGGGAGTCCTCGTTATAACTCATTTACAGAGCTTTACTACCGGAATTAAACCATGTACACCGCACTTAAAGCGTAATACCAGAGTGTTTTCATGTTACACCAATAAACTTTAGCTTTTACGATGTGCCAAATCCGATTCCACTATAATTTTCGTATAAGTTACAATACGTTTAGTGTTTTTTTTTGTTAATAATTGTTAATGAAATTTGATTGTATTTATTATGCAACATGTTTTTAATTAAATATTAATATTCCACAGTTTATTAAGAAAATTAAGAGATTCTTGTAAAAAAAAAGTAGAAAACAAATCTTAAAATGAAAGGTTTTCAACAATTAGTTTACTCGATTCAAAAAGCAAACGTTTTCAAAAAGTCTTACAAAAATTTGTTGAAATACAAATGTAACAGAAACTAAAATGAATAAAAATTGAAAAATTAAGAGAAAAATGTATTTTTTGAGTCTTTTTTAATGGTTTCTTATTGTATCAAAAATTCATTGAAAATAGAGGAAATTCACATAATTATAGTAAAAAAACTATAGTTTACATTACAAAATTGACGACTAACATAAAATAATTGCAAAATTAGAAATTTATTACAAAAAAAATAGAAATTTAAAAATATCATTTTTCAAATATTTATTATTCTCTTAAAAGTTTATAAATACAAAATATTAAAAAAAAGTTAATATTAACAGGCAAAATTTTCATGTCTTGTTTCAGTATTTTTACCCTATGACAAATTCATAGAAACCAGGTTTGTATCTTAAAAAAATCTTTTTTTTGTGAAGTCAACTTTTTTTACCCCCATCATAAATTTAAAAAAATGATTTTTCTTATACTACCCGTAACTAAATTGCATGGATGTAAAAGAAAAAGTACACCCTTTACATTTTTGCAAACGTTCGTTTCTCAGATTTTTCCTGATCCCTTTTCCATCCTCTTTCCTTTATATATTTTTTTAGTTATTACTGCGGACAAACCGCAAAAGTTCACGATTCTATCATTTTGCGGAGCCATAAAATCACACAAGTTTCCAAGAGAGACCGATAAGTATTTTGCTGGGAGAAAGAGAGAAAGATTTCTGCTTAGTCGCAGAAAAGTGCTTCTCCGATGGACGTGAATTTGCCTGTAAAAAAAAATAACAAAAAGGAAGAAAAAAATACCTGCGATTGTTAAAAAAAGAGCAAATGTTCCTTAAAAAACTGCAAGGTCGCGAATTAGTTACTCTTTCCTTAGGACTATTGTTCGAACTAACTGCGTAAAAAGTATAAGGGAGAATACCTGTACCTTTGTGGGCATAAAAAAGTCGCAAGGTCGCGAATTAGTTACTCCTTCTTGGGAAGAGGTAATCGTTGAGGACCCTTAAAAAACAGCAGAAGGTCGTGCGTGAGCGTTTGTGTTTTCGGTACGGGGAATTCGTTCAGGTGGATTCACTTTTTACTCTGACGTTTAAAAAAGAAGTGGAAGTGTTCATAAAGGGATTTTTGTGTTTGTACAAGGCCGCAATAATCATAAAAAAAGTAAACGTAAAAATGATTTTTTTATTTTCGGAAAGGTCACTTTTACCTTCGAAGATTTATACGCTATATAGTAAAAAAAAAACAAGGCAGAAAGACCTTATTTTTCAATATTTGAATTCAAAATATGCATTTATTTTTGCAATAAACTTATTATTATAATTACTAGTAATATTACAGATAATTGAATTTTGCTTCGGAAATCTTTGGAGAATCCAGTTTTTACATAATTTTCTATATATTACATATACTTTTGTGTTCAATTTAAACATTATTATATAAAATTTAATTAAAATCTCCAAATTCCAGAAAAATCTAAATTATATTCCAAACTTAGTTTCACATAATATTTTAAGCAGTATTCAAAAAATTGTTGTTTTTCTTATGTAAACTATGATTCAGTCTTAATAAAATTTAAATGTTTTATATTGAAAATTAATTTTATTTAACTTACACATATTTTGAACAATTTATTATAAACAATTACAAATATTTGATATATTTTTTTTAATTGAATGAATCTTTTATGCAGTATATTTTATAATAAGTATCTTTTTAATTGATTAATTAACTCATTTAGTCAATTAATTAATTGAATGATCTATAACCTTTGACTTTAACATAAAAATAATTACTTTGATTAGTTTTTATTCTTATAAATTTTCTTAAAATTTGAAGTATAAATGAAGTAATTGACAATTAAGAATACATGTGTATGTATACTAAATGAAAATGTAGTCTTTATTACGTAATAAAATAAGATATGCAGTAATGATATTATATAAGGATAGACTATAAAAGTCTAGAGTCTAGACTCTGATGTCTAGACCAATGGTTGGCAACCTTTAACCCATTTTAACGTAATATCTAAGTAGCCACAGGTGCGTTAAGAAAATATATTTAGTTAATCAGAAGTCAGAATTGAAAGTCAATAATTAAGATAAAAATCGATAATAAAAACAAGGATTTACATTTATATCTATTAACAATAGATGCTAATATATTGAATAAACGTTGAAATTTTAAATGAAAAAGATATCTTTCTCAATTAAAATTTGCTTAAATAATATAAAAAAAACTAAATTAATAGAATTACATAATAAACTAAAAGTTGTGAAATAAAATAGAATTATATTTTGTCATTTCGCCTTTAAAAATTTGATTTCCTATTAAAAACTTCTTAGAAATTAAAGATATTTATTTGCAGATATTTAAACTCTGTAAAATTTCTTTTTTCACATGAAATAAATACAAAAACATATTTATATATGCATAATAAAAGTAGAATACGAAATGATCAACTGTTTATACAAATTGCAGCAATTATAAAATTACATGAGAAAGTGTGATTTTTTTTTAAAGTTAATTAATGAGAAATAAAGTAAAGTTAATAAATAATTAAAGAATGAAAAAAATGTTTCTTTATGTTTGATAATAAGAATTTATAATAAAGATTTAATAATAAGAATTATTTCTATGTTGTTTCATTAAAAATGGTTATAAAATGTAATAATAACGGAAAATATTCCAGAAATTATAGAAAATAGTCGTTGGGAAATAAATTAAAAAAAATGTTTAATTTTTCTTTGAAAATAAAAGGATTTTCTATTTTTATCATCGATAATATGTCAACTATTAATAAAATTATGAGATTTAATATATTATATAGATTAAGTAATTATATAATATAAACAAATTATTTTGTATGTAATTATGTGTATATTTATGTAATTGAATGGTAATTCAAATAATACCACAATGTAGTTTAATTTCTGAAACTTTTAAGTTTCTAATAAAAGCTTGTGTGAATAACAAAATGGAAGTGTTTCAACTTAAGTTCTTCTTTAATTTTGTAGCATTAGACACGTCTGTGAACGATTTATAATGCTTGGATAGTTGTTATCTAGTGTTTCAGATGTTTGTTTTTTGGTCCTTTTGTACTCTCCTTTCTCCCTCTTTACTACAGTGCAAAATTATACGGGCAAGTAGATGTAAAACTATATTATCAGATGAACATTGTATCCGTTGTGTTCGTCGCATTTTATTGCACGGCTTTCTTGTTAACATTCACGGAGTGTGTGTTAAGCCATTAACAGTTTCACGAGACTCTACAGGGTTTTTATATATATACATTCTCACAGACAAACATACAGACTGTATAGTATATAAACGCATGCACGTAAAGCTCGAGACCGAAGAATCCTCCTCCTTCTCCTAGATAGATACGTGACGGAACCGGAAGTGCATGGAAAAGAGCGAAAGGAAAACTCAACCATATCTAGGGGAAATATAATGGATGACGATTAATTTCGTTTTATGATGAAAAAAACGAAAAGTTTTGCCGTCTTCTTTCCTTGTTCCTCCGCAGAGATTTCGCATATATGAAACGCGAGTGAAGGAAAAAAAAAACAGAGAACGGTGAAGCAGTTTAGATGGCAATCTTTGAGGAGAAGGACAATCGTAAAAAATAACGCGAAGCACGTGCTCCCAACTTGTCCCTGTTTGCCTTCTGAATTGTTATCAGTGAACTTTTGCCGAATATGCACGCTTTCCACGTGCATTTCGCAAATCTACACACAATTATTCAGGATTTGGTAATTTCGGCGAAATTCGAGCAGGTTTCTCAAGGTCTACGTTACACATTTTTTATTGAAACAGTTATATAACAATACAATTCCAATTAAATTTAGTGACTTAATTGTAGATACAAAAAAATGCAAATTTATATTATTTACAAAAAAATGTGTAAAGCTTAGCTTAGAAACCATAGTTTTATATAACTATCTATAGTTTTTATTGATAGTAAATTGAACTATTTTTTTACATTATTATAAAACTTAAACTTAGAAACGATATAGAACTCAACTATCAGCAAAAAAGTTATTATGTAATAATTATTGTATAAAAATAATAAGTATAAGCAAAACTATTCAATTTGGAATTATTATAAAACTTAAGCTTAGAAAGAATATTCAATTCTGTCATTACAAATTCTATTATATAATTATGGTGTAACTTTTAAAAAGATTAAGAAACAATAATTATAACTTGTTGTAGTTAAATTTAAGTAAATATAAATCAACTACAAGCAAAAACTTTCGACTATTAAATTGGAAATTATTATGTAATTTAATCTTAGAAATTATTCTTTAGTTACAAATTCGATAAATGTAGCAAACAATTATTTTATATAATTGTTGTTAAATTTGTTAATGAAATGCAATATTTAACACTGTAGTTAAAATTACGTAAATATAATTCAACTATTGACAAACATTGAAATAATTTAAGCTTAAAAACTTCAGTAAAAACTAAATCAATCATAAGTGTTTATAATCAATAGTTTATTATGTAATTAGAACATATAAATCAATTAAAAATATTTTTTTTATCTTATATGTAAAATTTATGGAAAGTCAAAAGTTATGGTTTATTATGCAATTAAAGTTACATACATTTAAAACAATAATCAATAAGAGCTTTATATTAATTATAAAGTCTAAAATTAGTATATAATTTAGGAAAGATTAGGATCGATTAGATTTTTGCATCATAAAGTTAAATTTAATTAGATCATAAGACATTGAAAGAAAATATATAAAATTATCAAAAAATGTATAGAACTACATAAATTTTATACAAAATGTTTGAAAATGTATTTACTATATTTACATAGGAAATAATCTTAACTTTTTTTTTTGGAAATTTGGTAATAATCTTTAGTTTGACTAATATTTTTGATTGCATAAACACTCTTTTTGAAGTATAGCTACAAATTTTGTATTGTTGATGAAAATTTGGTAAATTTGATGAAATTTGTGTTATGTTATAAAACATAATACTTAAAATTTTATTTTCCTTTTATAAATATATTCTAGAAATTTCTTTAATAATAAACAAACAATTTGATAGTATTTGCACATTTTTATTGAATTAAATACATAAATAAAAATGTACAAATTCTTTTCAATTATATTATATTTTTTTTGTAAATTATATATAATTATAATTGTAATAACAATTAATAAATAATTTGTGAATGTTGTATAATTAATTGTAGTTTTAATTGAAAATTAGACAATAAAAATGATTTAGGTAACACATTTAAAACCAATTTCAATATTTATTATTGTTATAATAATGTTAAATTTATACTGTCAAATGGCACAAGTTTTTTTTTAATTAATTCATTAACACAAATTTTATTAAAATACATTTAAAAGTTTCTATATAACAAATCCCAATGTATATTCTTGTTTTGATAAGAAAGGATGAAAAATAAATAGTATTATAACCAGATTTTGTTGAATACGCGTAACTCTTACTTACGCAACGAATATAAAATAAAACAATGAGGTTGTTGCGTAATAACTTTGGATAATGCAAAATTGGAGGCGATATTTATGGAACGAGGTGATATTGTAATGGAAGACCAGCTCGTTCTTCCACCATCCCAGCCAACAACGTCGAATCTCTCGCCTCTCCTTCCATCGCAGCTCGCCTCTCCATCTTCTCCATCCCCCGTGGACTTTACAATGTTTACCATTGCGTCGGCCATTCATCTAATCCGGAATGGCTTATTTCGGGACTTCCCCGCTTTCCCGACCATCAAAATTGCCGCGATAAATTGCGCAAAACGTTTCCCCAACCCGCCGTTATCTGATGCCCCGCTCACACCTTTCCCATCCAATCTACATGTGTGTATGTACGAGTTAATTAAACTTTAGATCATTAACGTCTATAGGAAAATTGGAGTTGAAACAACCCTGTTTTTTTGGGGGAAAATAATGATAGATATTGTAAATTTCGAGCAAAACTTTAATGCATGTGTGGTGTTCATTGAAGCCATCTCGAAGATGTCTGAAATATTTACAGCGGACGCTGAACTTGAATCGTCTTTCTCCTCTCCCTTTCTCTCATGTGTGTATGTATATATGTATTCGATATTGTTGTGAGTGTGTGTGAGAAAGAGTGTGTGTGTGTGTTTGAGAGCCAAGAAAGAGCTGTAAGAGGGCCGGGGGAAAGAAAACCAGTCTTACTGGCTCCGGTCCAAAGCGAAAAAGGAAAACGAAGCGCACCGAAAAGAGACAAAAATAAAAGATAGGAAAAATAATAAAGAAACAACAACATAATATTATTATTATGATCGAGTAAGAAGTAACAAACAACTAAGAAAAATAATACAAGATGAAAATCTAGAAAGTACAAGAGCTGAAGCAAGTTGCATTGATTGAATTATTTTCTGCAATTGGAGATTGCGAAATGAAAACATTTTGCGCGTTATTCAGCTGTTGTTTTATTGTTGTTTTGTTGTTGTTTCCGCCGCCAACTATTGACTCCCTTTTTTCCATCCATTTTATATCCATTATTGCACTCAATTCCGCTCTGTAATTATTGGACCAAAGTCACGACCGCAAACACCTTTAATGCCCATCTTCGATCTCGTCTCGTTGCACACTGGGCAAAAATGCATTGCGTTGCGTAATAGCTATTGCTCCAATACAAAGTATTTTGTAATTACTTATAAAGTATAGTCTATGCCTCGGTTAACATTACCTCTGCTAGCGAAGTTTTTATATAACAAAGTCACAATTTTATATAAAATTATGACCATAAGTTGTACTAGAAGAAGAAAATATCATCTAAGAAATGATCGGCAATGACGATGAAAATATTGTTAAAAATGTATTGAATGGTTTTTCAGTTAATGATAGAAACTGTAAATTTTAAAATATTTATTTAAATAATAAACTGTTCAAATTTAATGCATTCTCTTACTTTTCTCCTTCCAAACCTTCTGTGCCTTTTGCATCAACGGCGCCATCTTCTTCAGTGATTTAGGACAAATCTTGCTCTGAGAAAGCAGATTATTTTCAGGAGATGACACCGTTTCGATGGAACTTGACGTTGCTACAACTTTCCTTCGTATGTCCGGTGTAAACAATGGTTTATTAATTTCTATTACCTCCTTCTTTCTGACTTCCTTTTTAATCTCCTTCTTAGCGACGCTTGGTGATGGTGCTTCCTCAGCATCTAAGAAGCATAGCTGCGTCTGTCTTCTGGATACGTTTTTATCCTGAGAGTGCTTGACGATGTTACTGAGCTTCATCTTGCGCTCTTCCTTACATCTCATATACATGTTCCTCGAAGTCTCCATATACTCTCGATTCCTGTCGTGGAACTGCTTTTTGCAGTGATAACTCCATAGCTCTTCGGATTCATCGATGATGTAAGGGTTATGCTTTTCCAGATTCAATAACTGATTGGGCTTTAATTTTTCCAGGATCGGTTTCAGTAATGCATACGACGCTCCTCTTGTATACACCAGTGACTCTACATTCTTTTGGATTACATTGTTGCAGAGTGAAGAAAGGGTGGGAATATTGCTGGTTACCACTTTGATACCTGAATATAGCTTCGTACGAGTGGTTTTGCTGTAAAACATCTGGGAAATATCCTCGTGCTCTTGAAACATCCTTGTCTTGTTATCGTTTATTGCAAGCAAATCCGGCATCGATCTACTATTAATTTTCTTCTGTTCAAGTTTATTTAACAAATATTCCAAAGATTTATTAGTACTTTTCTGTGAGTTTACATCACAAGAGGATTTGTAAGCCTTTTGAAGTCTGGGATCATTCGTAATCCCATGACAAGATATTCCAATTCGTTTATACAGTTTTCTACAGTCCTCAGTATCTATGTAATTGATTTCATACAACTTCCACGGTACATCACTATATTGTGGATTAGACGACATAACAGTGGAACTGCTATCTCCTACTCTAACATTGTTATCTTCTATCATCAATGCATCACCAAAACTGATCCTTGAATCAACATCAAAACCATCATAATCCAATACTTTCTTCTTAGTGTCATGATAAGATATACTACTTTCTGATGAGCTATTTCTCCATTCATTATCTTCATTACTGGGTTCGCGCTTCCGTTTCATGTTATTCCTATTGTAAAAATTATCCTCTTGTACCTTCTTCACATTGCTACAATAATCCTTTTTCAAACTGTTGTTCGTTTTACTTTCATGTTGTCTGGACTTCACTCCAGAGTAGTTCGCGAATTTTCCACTAATAGTCTGTTTAATATTCGAAACATCAGAAAAACAATCCGAATCTCTTAGAATAAAATCATTCTCCAAACCTTCCAATTCGTTACATGGAATTTCTAATGATCTGGTTTTCTCTTTTCTAACATCTCCTTGCATCTTCCTCTCCTTTTTAAGATTATCTGATAAATCTATTACTGATCGTTCTAATATCTCAAGACTTCCCATTGGCGAGGACTTAACTACAGAATAGTTTGCAGAATTACTTCTAATAGTAGGTTTTATACTGGGATCATTGTTAAACGCACTAATAACGGAATCACTTACAATCAAATAATCCTCCAAAATTTTCTTTTTCGTTTTATCGCTAATTTTTGAAGATCTACTAGATGCTGATGAAATGGTTTTTTCTTTTCTATCATTCTTTTGCGGCTTCCTTACTTCGTTGTGGTTGTTCAATTTACAAATATTGTCTATTGAAGTATCTATATACTTCTTTTTATGCGACAAATCGATTGTTGATTGTTCTAATTTCTTAAGACTTTCAAATGGCGCAGATTTAATAGTACGTTTTATACTGGGATCACTCTGATTCGAAACATCAGCAACGTACGAATTACCTACAATTGAATCATCCTTTAAAACTTCCTTTTTTATGACACAGCTGTTTCTTGAAGATCTACTATTTGCTCGTGATATGGTTTTCTTTTTTCTAACATCGTCTTGCACTTTTGTTACTTTACTGTTGTGGTTCACTTTGCAGATATTTTCTACTGAAGTGTTAATATCCTTCTTTTCAAGATCATGTAATAATTCTATTGTTGATTGTTCTAATATCTTAAGACTGTCCAATGGCGCGGACTTAACTGCAAAGTTGTTTGCAGATCTACTAATTGCTCGTGATATGGTTTTCTTTTTTCTAACATCGTCTTGCACCTTTGTTACTTCATTGCTGTGTTTCAATTTGCAGATATTTTCTTTTGAAGTGTTCATATCCTTCCTTTCAAGATCACGTGATAATTCTATTGTTGATTGGTCTACTATCTTAAGACTTTCCAATGGCGCGGACTTAACTGAAATGTGGTTTTCAGATTTTCTTCTAATAGTACGTTTTATACTGGGATCACTCTGATTCGAAACATCAGCAACGTCCGAATTACCTGCAATTGAATCAGCCTGTAAAACTTCCTTTTTAATGACACAGTTGTTTCTTGAAGATCTACTAATTGCTCGTGACATGGTTTTCTTTTTTCTAACATCGTCTTGCACTTTTGTTACTTCACTGTTGTGTTTTACTTTGCAGATATTTTCTATTGAAGTGTTCATATCCTTCCTTTCAAGATCACGTGATAATTCTTTTGTTGATTGTTTTAATATCTTAAGACTTTCCAATGGCGCGGACTTAACTGCAATGTGGTTTGCAGATTCTCTTCTAATAGCATGTTTTATACTGGGACCACTCTGATTTGAAACATCAGCTACATTCGAATTACTTACAATTAAATCATCATCCAAAACTTCCTTTTTAATGACACAGTTGTTTCTTGAAGATCTACTAATTTCTCGTGATATGGTTTTCTTTTTTCTAACATCGTCTTGCACCTTTGTTACTTCACTGTTGTGGTTCTCTTTCCAGATATTTCCTATTGAAGTGTTCATATCCTTCTTTTCAAGATCATGTGATACATCTACTGTTGATTGTCCTAATATCTCACTATTTTTGATTGATGTGGACTTATCTACAGAATAGCTTGATGAGTTTCTTGTATTAGTCAATTTGATATTAGGATTACGCATTTTTGAAGCTTTTGGCGATACAAACTCATCCTGCAGAGCCTCACTATTGCTTGAATATCCAATACTTGCTAATGATTTCGTTTCTTCTTTAACACTTTTATGCGTTTCAGACTTCTTTATCAACAAACTCGAGGATTTTCTACGAATGATCATTTTTATACCATTATTCAAACCATTATCTAAAATCGACTCCCATTCACAATCAATCTTATGATCTTTCTCATTATCACTGTCATCGCTGCTGCTGCTGCTTCCAGAGGATGAGCCACTTTCATCATCACTGCTGTCGCTACTGATACATTCTGAGGATGAACTACTCGTATCATCACTGCTGTCGCTACTGCTACTTCCAGAAGATGAGCTACTCTCATCACCACTGTTCTCACTACTGCTGCTTCCTGAGGACGAGCTACTCTCATCATCATGCGTTGTTTGAAGTTTGATTGGATCATCCTTTTTCTCACTACGTTCTACACATAATCCACTGTCACGTTTAAATACTTTTTTTTTTGAGTGATACATTTTTTTTTTCTAATTTACAGTAATTCACTATTGTTTAACTGATTTGCAACTTAAATAATTGGCAATGAAACAATTTACACATAAATACAAAATAAAAAATTAGCAACCAGATGTAATAAAATAACAAATATTTTTACTAATATTTAAAATATAAAAACAAACATAAATTAAAATTTTAAAACTTTTACATATTTTTTTATGAAAGTTTGTAATATTTCTCACATAATTATGTTTTTTCTTATAATTACTTGAAAATTAAATTCTTAGTCTTAAAATTATAATGAAAATTTATACTAAAATAAACAAAAAATACATATTTGTTTCGTAAAATTTCTTTATAAATAAGCCTTTTATATAGGTATTGTCTTATTACTGATCGAAACTACATTAAATCATTTCTCAAAAATTTGTAGATTACCTTTCATAAGACTTTCTATTACATCTTTCATTGTTATTTGTTGCAACTCTTTCGGTTTTCTCTGTAACATTTGGTACTGAATTTGTGATGTGAGTTTTGTGTAGCTTTGTAATGTAGATTTGTTATAGGGAAACAAATTTCTTCTTTCGTTCTTTTAAAAACAACCAAACTTTTGCCTGATAGTGCAAACTTATTTAATAATTTTATAAACAATTAAAAAAATATTATCAATTTTGAAATAATCAACACTATATATAATGGATTTTTACTAAGAAATAATCTAGTTTTAAGAATAGGATATTTAAATAAATATTTTAGATATATTTATTTAAAAGAATTTATAAAGAAATGTTTGTATGTATTTTTTGCTTTGACAATTTTATCAATTTATAAATTTCGCCTTCAATATCTTTCATGTGAAACTTTTATAGAATGCACAGCTGATATCATTCTTCAGTAGTATGAAAATTATTTTCTTTGAGAAATTTGTATTGTAATGTCACAAACGTCTGTACTTTCTATAAAATGTTGATGAAAAAACACTTAAATAAGGATACTATAATTGGTAGTAAAAAAACAAAACTATTTAATTCAATTATCACAAATTAACTCTTCTGTTTTTAAATAAAAATTTTGTAATTTTATATTCTCAATATCTAAATACAACAATACCTCGCATAGTGCGGGTAGTGTATGTTTTAAAACTGCACTAATCGAGGACTATTCTATATAAGGTCTAAACTGCATAAAGAAAAAAATACATTTGGTATGTATTATTTTTTTAGGCTTTAGTTTTCTAATCCTCAATTATAATTTAGTTTTAAATTATTTATACCGTATTATAGTAAAACCGTACTAATCGAAACTTCCGTATGCGAGGGATTGCTGTATAAATAGAAAAGTTAAAATTGCAACAAAAGTAAAAAGAACATTGCATTTCTTTCAATCGTCGTTTGATATGTAAAAAAAAGGAAATTCGTTTACGTTTCGCAAATGGTAAATTATTCGCACTGGAAATGCCGTATGTAGTAGTATACAGTATGCAGCAGGCAGACAGCAAGCAGCAGAACGGGGAATTAAGCATGGATTCGATTTATTGAAAGCGTTTCAAAGCAAACATCCGCAAACTATAAATCATCTGGTCTGTTAAAGGATTTAGTTAGATTTGCATTCAATAAACAAGACTCGGGATCCGCAGCAAACAAATCACATTGTTTGTATGTGTATATGTGTATGTATATATTTATATATGTATATAAGGAGTCGGTCCATTAATCAACGCAGACATTGCCATTTGGCCTCTCCTACTTAATCGTCTTAACCAATTTATTTATTGCCCATTTTTATACATGCAAAAAACAATCTTGGATGTATGCACAAAGAGGAAGAAGACTAAGAAGAAACAAAAGGAATAGTTAGTTCTCTTCTTTTGTTTCAGACGAGCGCATTGAATATGTATTTACGCTCCTCTGACAAGTCTGGATGGAAATTATCTTAAAATTATAAGAGTGTGTTGTTATGTGTTGCTAAGCAACATTTATTTATTGATTACTTAACTATAGACGATTATATAATAATTATGTTTACGCTTGATTTATCATATGTTACATTCAGTTTACCGTTGTGTACTATTCTTATTTAATTGTGTATACAGGATATATATCTCATATATTATGGTTCCGTCAATATCCCGCACTGTTTGAAGCCGGACTAATTGAGGACTTTAAAATCATATAAAAAGAGACTACAATCAATTGCAAAATGACAGTTGTCAAACTTATGTCAAAGTCAAAGTGAAGAACTTTGAGAAGCTTTTAGTAATTGGGTGTGTGTGTTGCTAAGCAACATTTATTTATTGATTACGTAACTATAGACGATTATATAATAATTAAGTTTACGCTTGATTTATCATATGATACATTCAGCTTACCGTTGTGTACAATACATAAAATGTATATACAGGCATATCTCCAATAGCACGGATAATCGGTTTCGTCAATATCCCGCACTGTTTGAATCCGTACTAATTGAGGACTTTAAAATCATATAAAAAGAGACTACAATCAATTGAAAAATGACAGCTGTCAAACTTATGTCAAAGTCAAAGTGAAGAACTTTGAGAAGTTTTTAGCAATTGGGTGTGTGTGTTGCTGAGCATAATTTATTTATTGATTATATAACTATAGACAATTATATAATAATTATATTTATGCTTGATGTATCCCGCACTGTTTGAAGCCGGTCAAATTGAGGACTTTAAAACCAAATAAAAAGAGACTACAATCAATTGCAAAATACAGCTGTCAAACTTATGTCAAAGTGAGCAACATTGGATGTGTGTGTTGTTGAGCAACATTTATTTATTGCTTAAGTAACTATAGACAATTATATAATAATTATGTTTATGCTTGATGTATCTGTTACATTTCCTATACCGTTGTGTTCAATACGAGGAATATCTTGCACTGTTTGAAACCGGATTAATCAAGAGTCCGGCTTATTGAGGACTTTAATACCATATAAAAAGAGACTAAACTCAATTGCAAAATGAAAGCTGTAAAACTTATGTCAAAGTCAAAGTGAGCAACATTGGGAAGTAATTGGATGTGTGTGTTGTTGAGCAACATTTATTTATTGATTACGTAACTATAGACAATTATATAATAATTATGTTTATGCTTGATGTATCTGTTACATTGCCTATACCGTTGTGTACAATACGAGGAATATCCCGCACTGTTTGAAACCGGATTAATCAAGAGTCCGGCTAATTGAGAACTTTAATACCATATAAAAAGAGACTACAATCAATTGCAAAATGACAGCTGTCAAACTTATGTCAAAGTTAAAGTGAGCAACTTTGAGAAGCTTTTAGTAATTGGGTGTGTGTTTTGCTAAGCATAATTTAATTATTGATTATATAACTATAGACAATTATATAATAATTATATTTATGCTTGATGTATCCCGCACTGTTTGAAGCCGGACAAATTGAGGACTTTGAAACCATATAAAAAGAGACTACAATCAATTGCAAAATGACAGCTGTCAAACTTATGTCAAAGTGAGCAACATTGGGAAGCAATTGGATGTGTGTGTGTTGTTAAGCAACATTTATTTATTGATTACGTAACTATAAACAATTATATAATAATTATGTTTATGCTTGAAGTATCTGTTACATCACCGTTGTCACATACCGTTGTGTACAATACGAGAAATATCCCGCACTGTTTGAAACCGGATTAATCAAGTACTTTAAAACCGTATAAAAATAAGAGACTTAACTGTATAGAACTGTATGAATTGCAAAATGACAGCTGTCAACTTGTATCAAAGTGAGGATCTGATGATACACTTTTAGCAATTGGGTTGCTGTACAATTACAAATTGTTTCGAAATTTGCAAAACGTACTATAGTGAATCCATACTGATTGAAGCGGCATAATGCAAGGTATTTCTTGTACTTGTGCTTATGTAAGTTAAACCTGAAGTTAAAGTATTGAACAGTGTGTAGTAATCTTTTATACTTTAAACAATTTTCTTATATAATTTATCATAGTTTATGATTTGATGAATGTGTAAGGGTAACGACCTTATTTTTTTTTATCAAATTAACGATGTTAAACGCGAACCGGAATGCAAATTACCATTTGATGAATGGGTGGTGGCGGTTGTTGGGAAGCGGGAGTGAAAAAGGGGAAATGATTAATTAACAGCGAGGAATGCCTTTCCGGGGCGAAGGAGGAAAGGTACATGGAGGCGATAAATCAGGGCGCGATTGAAATCAAAGGAAAGGAAAAAGAAAAGAAGAAACAAATGGGAGGGAAGCAAAAGGAAGAATAGGAAGAAGTGGTGGAGGAGGGGAGAGAACAGAACCTTTAATGTGGAAGGGAAAATTCAGGCATTCGGGCGCGCATCCGATCCACGATAAATCGCGCAAGCCGCTGCAATTAAAGATAGCGCACGACACCGTCTCGAGACGACAACACGTTCGCGATTTACGAAGAGAGGAAGAATGCTTTGAGAAGAAGGATAAGATGTAGAGGAATAACGAAGAGAAAGATGAGTGAAATCAGGAGAATGATAAATAGGAAGAACAAGGTTCCGATAGATGGAAATAAAGTGAAGAAAGTATTATTAAAAGGAGGAAATGAAGTATAAGAAGTAATATAATTATGAGAAATACAAGATTAATAAAATGAAGGGAATTTAATCATACTTCATTATCACAAAAGGTCTACATAAAAACATTTAAAGAAATTGAAGCATAGTTATTACAAACAGGACGAGAAATGTGAAGAAAATTACGAGAAATGATAAGTATGAATAAGACTAGAAATACAAGGATTTAATATATAAATATCATTAAAAGGACGAGAAAGATGAAGAAGTACGAAAAGGACAACATTAAACAAATAAGGAAAATTTAATATATAAATACAGTGGAACCTCGCTTAATGAGCATAATCCGTTCTAAAATTTTCAGATTTTTACTCGTATTGTGGAACAATTTTCCTTATATAAACTAATGTAATATACGATAATGCGTTCTATATTTATTTTGCTCGTTAAGCGAAACGCTCGTTATGCGAGGTGCTTGTTAAGCGAAGTTCTACTGTATTAGTAAAAACATGAGAAAGATGAATAAAGCTATATGATTCTTAGTTTCATATGAAGATTATGAAAAATACAAATATACAAGAAGATTGACAGTATTTCATGTAACATAATGAAAAATTAATATAGAAATAACTAAAACGATGAGTAAGATAATGAAAATGCAATGAACAAGAAGTTTGAATCTCAATCTCAAGAAGTAGAACAAAGACCAGAAGAACATAAAAAATGAACATTTTGAGAATTATAACTATGAAAGTATTAAGAAATTTCAGAAATTTAATAATTTAAAAAGGAGAATTAAGATTTCTCATCATCTTAGATGAGAAGTATAAGATTAATGAAATTATTGATAAATGAAATCTGAATATGATGGATGAGAATGACGAAAAAATGGCCGAATTGATAAAGAACGATAATTGCGACATTTAAGAGATTAAAAATAGGAAATATATTATTACAAAAATATAAGAAATATATAAAAATATGAAGAATCGGAAGCAAGATAATGACGAGGATGAAAAATCTCGTGATTTAATGCAAGAGATGTACAAGAATTACAATAATCTTAATAATGATAGACTAAAAATTTGTGAAATTCAAGAATTAAGATAATTCTTCAACATGATGAGAACAACCAGGATAAGAATGGTACAAGGAATAAACAGGATGTTAGGTTAGGGTGAGGAACATAAGAGGTATGATGTTTGAGAAGATGTACGATTATGGCAAAATACGATAAATACAAGAATGATAAACAATATAAAAAGGGTGAAAAGTATAAGAAAGATGAGAATTATGAAAAGTGTACGAAGGTTCAAAATTTTGAATCAAAGGTATGTCTAAAAATACGATATTGATTAGAATGATTGTCAGAGTAAGAAAAACTTTTTCTTCTTATTCTGAGAATCATTGTTTAAGTATTGGAAGTTGAGATATAATGAAGTACAAATATACAATGTACAAATCTATATGTGCGATAGTGATTAATACTGTATGACTATACCAAGAGAGATGAAAAGTGCAAGAAGTCGGAACAGGATGAAAAAGACTAGAATTGTTAGAATTTCGAAAATTACAATCAATATGATAACGAAGAGTAAGTGGAAAAGTGTTAGAAATGTAAGAAGGATGAGCTGGATGAATAGGACGACGTATAGGATATGGAGTAGGCTAGAGCCTGATCAGAGTGTGCCAGGCAAGCCATGCCAGTCCGGCCCTTCCTAGTTTTAATTACTAGAAACGGCTTTGTTTATGGAGCCGTGCACACAACTTCAGCATTTTAGCATATTAAAACATGCTGCACACGCCCGTAAATACGTGCTATATACGCGCCGGACTGCAATTTCGTTGCGGTCGCAACTCGCTCGCAAATTACGGACGAGCAGTAAATTTCTACTTGCACACACTTACTAACATACACGTATGAATACACACATACACATACGCACATGCACGCCGCTCCGGAGAGGAACAAATGCGCAACCACACCGCGCCACCCCATCGTAGCCAATGCACTAACCGAGCCGTGTCCTTTTCGAAAGGTCAAACATTGTAAATTCCCCTTTGAAACGAAATGTCTCAATCCTTTTTTCAACCCTCTCAGACAAAATACAAACTCAAATCAATTTCATCAGTAAAGAGAGGAAGGGTTATCAAACAAGTTACCATCTTTCATTGTATAGTTTTCCTAAAATTATTTAACATAGTTTACTTCCAATAGTAATTTTATATAACAATTTTATCGTGAAATTAATAGGTAAATTATCAATGATTATAAATAGTAAGGAAAATTTTTCGTGAACGCCTATAGACTGAGTGAAAAGTCAAATATCTTATGTCAATTATAACCTTTAAACGTTTAAATTTTTCTTATACATTTTTTAATGATATTGAAGCAATTTATAACAATTGTGGGA
>NW_017095564.1:25594-37051 GCF_001412225.1 Nicrophorus vespilloides
ATAAGCAATAATAATAATTGATTATTGCAATTTTTATTCAAGTCGAATATATCATCATGTGCATATTCAAGCTCTAAGCTTGTATTGTATTTGAATATGAGTTTTATATATCTGCTTATGATAATCATATTGTATTTTTAATGCCGTTGCGTTTCGATTACTTAGGAGCCGAGAAGCGGCAAGTAGCATTGAATGAAAATTTCAAATATGTTTCGCAAGTTAATTTGTAAAGTATGCCTAAATTATGTCACAATATCACGTATTGTTCTAAATTGCTTCAAGAATTATTAAAATATGTATAAGAAATGTATTGGCGTTTGAAGTTTGTAATTGACTTAAGATATTTGAGGTATAGTCAAAATCAGTGGCGTACATAGCAACAAAACTATTATATATAATTAATGACCCACCGGTGGGTCATGCCGTCGTCAATGTGTTAAAGTAACTAGAAAATGTTATTGAACTTCAGTTCATTTACCAAAAGCGGATTCTATGTTGAATCCTTGCCAAAACAAGGTTGTTTGTTGTATCAGTACTTTATGTAGCGCCAAGTGCACTATAAATAAACATTTTAATATTATTTTATTGGCGAATGGAGGACACCTAATGTCGTCGGCGTTCGGCTTAAGTGTCTTCCATCTAGGAACTGGAGTCGAGTTCTGCAAATGGACGAAATGGGACCGATCCTCCATACATCTCCTCGCATACACATACACACATTTTTTGTTTTCTTTGTTGCGTCTGTTGCTTCGCTTCTTCCGACCGTTTTATTTTTCTCGCATTGATATCGATTGGGTGTTTTCGTACTTCGTACAAGTAACGGACATAAACGGTCATAAATATGGCAAAGAGGCTGACAACAAAAGTAGGTGTTTTACGTAGAGAGCAACATTGTTAACGTGTTTGATATTAAATGTTGTTGCCGTTGTTTCTTCTTTCTTTCCTTTGCGGACGTATATAAATGCTGAGAGGTGTCCTTGTGTGAGTGCGTGTTTGGATGTGTCCGATGTATGAGTGTGTGTACGTATATGCATGTGTGCGCGAGATACGAACCCAGCCTAGTATTCGGTTGACAGCCTGAATTATTGCCGGAGATAAACTCCAACGAGATGTAATGTAAAGATCCATGGCGTATCTAACCCACGTTCTTTTCCATCAACCCGTGTTGCCTGGTGCGCTGCACTTACTACATCTCTGCATCCAATCATCAAGACTTTCCTCTGGATAAAAACGTACAACACGGCACGGTCTCTCTTCTCTTCTTTTTTTAATTTGTTTGTTTAAAAAAAAAACCTATCCATCCTGCACTTCTTCTTTTTTTTTTACCTCTGTACTCCTCGTTTTGCTCGTCTCATCTCTGTTTGCTGGTGGTTGTCTTCGTTCGCTCATTTCTTCGAAACGAATCCAAAAGAAAATGAAGCCATTCCGGTGGACGACGGTGCGACTTTTGTTTATGGAGTAGCCAAATTTGGCGTGTCTCGTAAAGCAACCCCGCCTTTTCTGCATCCACTCGAACGAAAGAACGAACGTTCGGTCGGCGTGGGCAAAACCGCACAATGGATCGTTCTTCAACGTTTGACCCCTTCGAACCGTAAATCCGCGAATTACACCCGACAAACTTTAACCCAATTCAATGAGATCCATTCTCTGGATTCCAACAAAGTCATGCCAATAGTCTATAGACATAACATCCTATACTATTCTTTTTACTATCAATTCCATTACCATATGGTAAAGTAAAAATATTTCACCTTTTCAACGTTCCATTTCTACTATCAATTCCATCACACAATGTAATCTTAATTTAGAAATTGTTTATCTTTTCAATTCTTCCATGAAAATTTTCTTTCCAATCCTATTTTACAACCATCAACATTCACCACCTAATATAAAATTTGTTCACCTTTTAAATTTTCCCATCAAAGTCTTGTTTTTTCTAATCCTTTACCTATGATCAATTACATCACCCAATGACTTGTTCAAATTATACACTTTTCAACTTCTCCAACAAAGTTTTCTTTTCTATCATCCATTTTGATTCTTCCATCAAAGTTTCCTTTTCTATACTATTTTTCAATCATCAATGAGTTAATTGTAAAGTTAATCATTTTTTCCATAGAATTTTTCTTTTCTTTCATCCATTTTTATCACAAACAATGTTTTGTTAGAAATCATTCATCATTTCGATAATTTCATCAAATTTGTACCTATTTTTCAATATCATCTAATCCTGATAATCAAATTGTTCAATTTTTCCATAGAATTTTCTTCATACATTTCTTCCGTCATTTTACCATGACAAAGTATCTTTTGTTGGAAATTGTTCATTTTTTCCATCAAAGTTTCCTTTTCCAATCATCTTATATATTACTTATTACCTAATTTTCAAATTGTCCACATTTTTATTTTATTCCATAGAATTATTCTTTTCTATGATGATTTCTATTACTTAATTTGTTCAACTTTTCCTTCAACAAATTTTCTTTTCTATCATACATTTCTACCATCAATTATCTATTAAAATATATAATTATTTTATACAGTAATAGAACCAAAAATCTAAATGGAAAACTGAAATTGTTTGATTTGAATAAGAGGAAATTATTTTTATTTTTTCGTATACGTTTTCGGTTGTTTAGAAATGCGGACGAGGAAAAGAATTTATTCAAATGGCGTACATCGCGTGTATTTAGACCTTGTATGGTCTTTAATGGTTTGAAAAACGGTAAACGGTTCGGAGCGAACAGCGGCAATTAATTGCCAGAACGGCTGCGATGATTCCCAAAGGGATGAAGAGACCGGACAGAAATAGGCCGTTTTATTAACATATTACAAGCAGCGAATGAAAACACACGAGCATTCTAATAGAAGAAGGAAAAAACGTGGACAACACACACAAACACACCGCATCCTCCTAGGTGGTAAATTGAAGACCATTGAAGATGAACAACGCGGAACTGAAAACGTTTCCAGTTTGAATCATTTGAATTTCCAAGCAAATCGATCAAATATTCAACAGTTTTCTTTCGTTTTGGTTCTTCTTTATATATTTGCAAATTGGATAATTCATTTATTGGATATTAATTTATCCAAGTTTCCTGAATTGGACCACAAAGTTTCATAAAAACTAAGTTACTATAAATAAAAAATACACAAATGTATATAATTATGTTTTAGGGAAAAAAATAAATATAATCAAAAAAAATGTGTTTGTTATTCAATCTAAATAAATTACATTTTGAGAAATGTACTATGAAAATGCATAGTTTTATGTTAGGAACATTTCAATTGTTAAATTTTAAATTTTGTTCGGGAACCGAGTTGAGTTTAGTTCAGATTTATATAAAGACGTGTTGTTTGAAGTTATAAACATTTCAATTATCAATTGAACAAATTTACAATTATATTCGAGAACCGAATTGTGTTTAAATCAAATTGATATAAAAACGAGTCGATTTAAGTTAGAAATAATTGAATTGTCAATTGTATAAATTTCTAATTATGTTCTGAAACCAAGTTAACTTTAGTTTTGGTAGATCAATCGAGCTTCGTTTTAAGTTAGAAACATTTAAATTATTAATCGTAGAAATTTCCAATTATGTTCGGAAACCGAGTTGAGTTTAGTTTTGAATTTATATAAAATCACGTTGCTTTAAGTTAGAAACATATCAATTGTACAAATTTCTAATTATGTTCGGGAACCGAATTGAGAGATTTATAGAAAAACGCGTTTGAAATATTCGAATCATTTTTGTAGAAATTTACAATTCTGTTCGAGAAACAAGTTAAGTATAGATTGGATTTAAGTTAAAAACAGTTGAATTGTGAAGTATTGATCAATTCAGACTTGTATTAATACCATTCCAGTCAGCATTCTTTTTCATTCGTAATTTATTTGTACAAAAATGTATAATTCATTTCGTGGAAATTTATGTGTGAGATTTCGTTCTCGCATTTTATTTTTCGCGATGAAAAGCGAAATGATTCCTCGTGGAAGAAGGCTGGACGAAAAAAAAAAAAAAAAAAAAAAACGGGATTGGAATTAAAAACGAGCCGTGGAGGTGCAGTGATTTAATGTCTCGCCGTCTCCTCCGGCCTCCTCTCTTCGTTTCGTGTCCTCTCTTCCTCGGCGTTTGTTTTATTTATTTACCCATTCCTCAACTCCATTTCGTTTTTTACTTCTTCTTCGCTCTGAAATATACTTCTGTTATTCTTGTGCTTCTTATTAACCGTCCGTTGCTTTCGTAAATCCTATTTTTTTTTGTGTCCATCCTTTTTGTTACGTAGGTACACATCTCCTTGCCACGTACGCAGAATAAATAATTCCGGACACGTACGGAGCGTGCAAGTAAACTGGTATAGTTGCCATCACAATAAATATCCATTATAAAGCAATAAATACCGCGTTTATGACGCGAACAAGAAATTCAATTCCGATTTACGACGCATCAAACACATACATTACACGATCGTTAATAACAAAGTGGAAAATGGTCGAAAGATAAATGAAATGAGCGAGAAGGAAGTCTTCGAAAACACTCTTATTTCACTCCGAAGGAGGTGTACATAAATCTAAGATATTATATATAAAATATAACACACCATACACAACGCAATACACACACACACAATATAATAATATCGAAGGAGGAAACGACAACGTTGATGATGATGAAAAAAAGAGGAAAGGAAGAACGGATGGTCGTGATAAGAGAGTGGATAGCCCTGAGGGTGGGAGCAGAAATGGATGAAAATCCTCTCTTCTCTTCTCCATCTGGTAGCTTATTATTAAGAGCGGGCTTATCCGCTAGAGATTAATTAAGATTACCCGATGGACTGTTATTATTTTTTCGCAATAGCGAAATGTTATTGTATTGTAAATAAAACGATTTATAATTGCCGTTCTGCTCTGTTCAAGTTCATCTTCTCTTCGGTTCTGCCATCTTCGGGCCAAAGGATATTATTAATTATCGACGCAATTGCGAGGCGAACAGCCCCGACCTCACTCATTCACTCACTCATTCGACGATAAATCGCGCCATTAAGCGAATCAATTTAAAATTAATTACGAATAAACGCGTACGGGTTATTACAATAAATGATGAATGCGACAACTGTAATATAAGAAAAAAACTTTTAAAAAAATCTACTAATTATTACCATTTATTTAAGATATTTACACCATGATTGAACATAACTTAAGTACAAGTTACTGAACCATCATAAACACAGAAAATAGTACTTTTATTATTACTTTAATCCACGTACAAGTCAAATTACGCAACAAATATTATTTTTATTCAACTATAACTTACTTACAAATTAATTACTTATTGAAAAACTGTACTTAATGCACATTTTAATATTTGTTTTTAAATTTAAAAAATTCTAATAATTCGACAACTGAAATTTTGTTCGGAAACTGAAAATATAGTCAATTCTGCTCGGGAACTTTTTACTACCATTTATTTAAGATATTTAAGATATTCATCAATATTGAACATAACTTAAGTACAAGTTACTTAACCATCATAAACACGAAAAATAGTACTTTTATGATTACTTTAATCCACGTACAAGTCAAATTACGCAATAAATATTGTTTTTATTCAACTATAACTTACTTACAAATTAATTACTTATTTAAAAACTGTACTTAATGCACATTTTGATATTTGATTTTAAATTAAAAAATTTCTAATAATTCGACAACTGAAATTTTGTTCGGAAACTGAAATTATATTTAGGAGTCAATTCTGCTCGGGAACTTTTTACTACCATTTATTTAAGATATTTACATCAATATTGAACATAACTTAAGTACAAGTTACTGAACCATCATAAACATAGAAAATAGTACTTTTATGATTACTTTAATTCACGTACAAGTCAAATCACGCAACAAATATTGTTTTTATTCAACTATAACTTACTTACAAATTAATTACTTATTGAAAAACTGTACTTAATGCACATTTTGANNATTTTGTTCGGAAACTGAAATTATATTTAGGAGTCAATTCTGCTCGGGAACTTTTTACTACCATTTATTTAAGATATTTACATCATTATTGAACATAACTTAAGTACAAGTTACTTAGCCATCATAAACACGAAAAATAGCACTTTTGTCATTACTTTAATCCACGCACAAGTCAAATTACGCAATAAATATTGTTATCATCCAACTTTTTTCAACTATAACTTCCTTACAAATTATGTTTATTTACTTATTGAAAAATATATTAATTATTGCACATTTTGAGATTTGCTTTTTAATAAAAAAATTCTAATAATTCAAGAACTGAAATTTTGTTCGGAAACTGAAATTTTATTTAGGAACCAATCTTGTTCGGGAACCAAAATTAGAAGTTAGTTAAATTTATATTTGGAATCAAAACTGTTTGAAAAAAATGTTCTTTCCTAGCTTCTAAATTCTTTAGATAAATTCCAATATTTTGTCTATAAAAGAAGACACATATTAGTGAAAATTGACAATTTTTGGAAATTAAATCATGTTCGTAAACCGAATTTAGTTTTCATTTATTAATTATAACTAAAAGCGCTTGAAAACCAAAATGTCACTGTAAATAAACTGATCAAAGTAAATTATGAATCATTTCAAAGATTATTTTGTTTCTTTAGATAAATCCAAAATATTTTTTTTATATAAATTGCAGAGTTCGTGAACCGAATTTAGTTTGAATTAATATTTATAATCAAAGTAATTCGAAAACCGAAATCCCATTCAATTTATATGTAATAATTAAAAGGAATTTTTTTCTGACCGGTTACTTCAACCATCTGGAAGATTATCACTATTTTTATTCACTTCAAACTCACACAATAAATGAAAATAATTTCCACTTAATTCTTCTAGAGATGAGAATTTTGATTGGCGTACAATCTCGACGATTTCAAAATAATTAATCCGAAGCGAAACGTTGAAATTCATTGAACCAAAGCTCGTTTCCTGTTGCACCTCTGATTGTTCAATTAAAAAAAAACGTTAATTTAAGCGCTATTATGCATAGTTTCAGATAAGATAGTAGAAAAAATTCATAGAAAAAAAAATATTATTTTCTAACAAACAATGTCGTGTGAAGTGCATTTAAAGTCGGCAATTACAACATGAAACGTTCTTGGAAGCAATGATCTGATCGTGTTGATGATAAATTGAAACTCTTTCGATTCAGGTGGGAAGATTCATAGATTTTGAATTGAATTAGCTTTTGAATACTGGTTTTAGTTTAAGGTTGTTAAGGTGGTTAGTTATTGATTTTATTACATGTTATACAAGTTTGAGGATGTAGATGACCTTATGGGAGAATTCTAAGAAAAGTTAAGATAATCTAAGTCAAGTTTACTTTCGAAATAATTAATAAAAGTTATGTTTTACTAAACATAGCTTTTAGATTTATATATGCAAAACATACCATAGTTTTCGGACTATAAGACGCACCTTTTTACATAGAAAAATGGACTCAAATTTTGGGTGTGAAGATAACATGAACATATTTTTTTCAATAAATAGTCTCTAAATTTGAAACAAAAACAAAAAAAGACTTTTATATAACGTGAGGTATAAATTAAAAGTGATCAATTATGCAAAAAAATATGGAAAAAGAGCAGCAGAAAGACATTTTGGTCCACCACCAACAGAGAAAATGATTCGAGAAAGGAGAAAACAAGAGGAACAATTAAAACTGCTAAAGACAAGAAAACATTCCGTTCGCACTTAGAAAAATGGACTAAAATTGAGTCTTATGGTCCAAAATATAGTTTTCAATAAATTGTCTCTAATTTGAGGTGCATCTTCTCGTCTGATGTGTCTTATAGTCTGAAAAATAGGTAATTGTTCGACAACCGAGGTAATATATGTTTTCGATTTATATTTGGAAACCAATTTTTCGGTAAGCGAGTCTCCATTGTATTCCCTTTATTTAAGATGTTTATAGTTAAATCATTGAACATTTCAAATAAATAGGTTACTCGATAATAAATATAAATAATTACAATTTCTAAATTGGAAGGCTGGAGAATAATAGAATCACATCAAAACATTTATGTAAAACTGTAATTAGTTAATTACGTTCGGAAAATAATTAGCTGAATGTGGAGCACACATTCATTACGATTTCTGTGTTTACAATTTAATTTGTATTTTTTTTTCGTTTCATTGTTGTTATTCCATTTTTGGTATTCGAATTGGTTGCGTTCAATTAGCGTGATTGTGCGATTTAATAAATGTACGATCGAATGCGCGAGATCGATGTGTCTGATTTTAAATATTTATTGCACGAGCGCGCTGAATATTTATGTAGATTATGAATGATTCCATACATAATCTAGTCATAAATTATGGACGTAGGTAGGGTACTGTGTACGTATGTATATTATATATTACGTGCATCTGTTTGTGTGTGTGCGCGCGAGTGAGTGTATTTGCATGGTATAGAGGTAAAAATGATCTCGTGACTCCGCAAGGCTCTCCACGGGTTGTCCCACAAGAACATGTCGACTCTAACAGGGAGGAACACGAAAATTATGGAGCCTCTCGCCGAGTAAACTTCAATTTAATTCGTATTATCCTTACTGGGAAAACGCTCATGTGTTGATAACTCGTCCTGCGGATATAAATCTTTCAAGGCTCGGCCCTCCTCTCACCTTTCCTATCAGATAGATAAACGAAACTCTAACTTCATCGACAATCTGTGATCTCGAAGACATGAATCATTGATCTTTGCTTTTTTGCACCTTCTGAAATAATATTTATCACCAAACAAATGTTATTTGTAAAAAAACGTATTCTTTACTAAAACTTCATCATCATTCATAAATTTTGAAGATTAAAATTGTCAATTTTTAACTTGAAAAAGGATTTTGAATTTAGTAAAAATGTTAGAGATCTAAAATTTTATTTGAATTTTTGTTTGTGAATTTTTTCCACTGTATTCCCTTTCTTTCAGTCTTTTAAATAAACATTATTGTTATTTTATGATAAACTTTGGAAATTAATGTTCAGATTATAGTAATTTTTTTAATAATTAATATTGGTAAAATTTACCGTCAATTTGACATATTTGTTGCTATATAATTGATCTGGTTATTTATAGTTTGCTTATTCAAAATTTATTTGGTAACCGAACCATTTCTGTTTCTTGTATAGAAATATAATTGTTCGGAAACCGAGATTATATTGTATTCCCTATATTAAATTCAATTTTGTTTGAGAACCGATTTTAATTTAGATTTATATTTGTATTCAAACGTATTTGAAAACCGAAATTACTCTTTATTTATGTGAATAAGTGAAACCTCGCTTAATGAGTTTAATTCGTTCAAAAATTTCCGGATTTTTACTCGTATAGTGAAACATAATCAAAAATACAAATAATATGTGTACACAAGTTTTAAAATTGATGTAGCAGGCGCGCAATCCGGGACTTCTCTTCACATCGTCACTCGTTATGCGAAACGTCGCTCGTTAAGTGAGTCATTTTACAATTGATTTTGCTCGTTAAGCGAAATGCTCGTTATGCGAGGTTCCACTGTATATCCAAATTTTCCCAAAAAAAAATAAAACAAAAAATACTTTGGTTACCGAATAAAATTCCGAACAAGTAAGTTATAAATCCAATATTAACGATGAAAATGTAATTAGATTGGTACCAATAATGATAGGTTGTATGATGTAATGATGTTTATAAAGTTGACCTACTATAAAACTATTAGGACTAATTATTATTGTAATAAATGTAAGTATTAATATTTTGTATGTAGAACAAACAATTAAATTAAATATACTTACGTGTTAAACATAATATAAAAAGCTTTCTGGTTAATTATTTCCTAACACAATTAACTAATTACACTATATACATTTATTTATTATTTTGATAGTTTACATATAAATATTACTTATCAAAATATACTTGTAATAATAATAATAATATATTATGTTTTTGTCTCTTATATTTATTTATGTATATTAATTTTATTAAATTAAATATAAAAATGAAATTTTTCTACTTTTTCATATAAAATTTCGAATTTTAATATTCAAAATTACGTCTTAATTTAACATCAAAAAATCATATGTTGTAATTAGATTATGTACATATTCTACACTAAATTTGTCAAACACTTTAATCGGTTTTATATTAAAATATTAATTTTCTTAAATATAACTGGAAAAGGAGTTGTTTGAATTGAAAATAAATATTAATAATTAATTAAATACACTTTATTAAAGAAAAAGTTTATAATTTGTTTTTTATAAAATAAATAAATCTTTGCCTTTCTTGAAATTAATTTGTAGAAGTATCACTTTCTTAATGTAAATTCATTAAAAATGTAAAAAAATAATTGATTTAAAGAAAAACTGATTAATATTTAATTAATAACATTAATTGTTGATATAAATTATTTTGAAGAATCAGCAATTTTTAATTTTTTGATTGGAGATAAGTTTATAAATGTATTAAAAAATGTATAAAATATTAGTGATAAAAAAGACTTAATTAAGAATCTTTGTTGAAACAAACCATATATATGACAAATTTCTGGAAATATATTGGATAACAATCTCTAGTCTAAAGAAAATTGAGAAGATTTAAAGATATTTTCCGAATTTATTAAATATCAATGATTTCTTAAACCAGAAACTTTCGTGATTTAAAAATATATATAAGTTATTACTTCTTATAACTAAAAAAAACTTATTAATCGTTGATTTTCTTGGAAAGAATTTGGAAAATTATTACTTTTTCCAAAGATGTAAGTTAAATGAAATAAAGAAGATATAAGGATTTATTTAAATAAATAAAAAAAACTTTTAATAATAATAATAATTTATTGACCAAACATCAATACATAAGAAGAAGAAGAAAAAAGTACAATTTATACTAACCTTCCATTAAGATTTTTCTTTCTTAATTAATAATCCATTAGTATAAATAATACATTAAAAGTATAGTTCATTGAGTAAACAATATTATTGAAATATAAAAATCACAATTATTTATATATTTAAATTAACAAAAAGTTTTTTTTTATATAATTTTACTTAATTATTTTTTAGGTTTTAAATTTCTATTTTTTTTAAAAAAAATATAAATATGCACAAATCTGATATAATTTTACTTAATTATTTTTTAGGTTTTAAATTTCTAAATTTTTTTTTAATTCTAATAAGAAATAATTACAAAGTCTATACAAATTAGATGCAATAAAAGGTTTTTGTTTCAAATTCATTTCAAGAAATATAATTACAAAGTCTATACAAATTAGATGCAATAAAAGGTTTTTGTTNCCAAATTCACTTCAAGAAATTCGACAATTAATTGTAACTTTTTCATTAAATATTCTTATTTAAGTAAAAATAAAAGTTTTTCGTTAGCCCTTTGGCCAGCCTATTAATATATATTTTTTTATTGTATGTTAAAATTTATTTAT
>NW_017095565.1:0-14701 GCF_001412225.1 Nicrophorus vespilloides
GTCTCATGAAAACATTTGGAGGGATGTATGCAGATATTATGAGCAGGCCGTCAATTTTGGTTTGTGCGAATTGCGCATTCGTAGGATGTCTGAAGCTGGGTATGGAGATGGAGGAAGCAATCGAGGACTTCACCAGGATCGAGACTCCGCCCTTACCATCTTCGCGTCTGTTGTGAAGAGCTCTATAATTGGGAACAGAGCATCTAACACCTGGACGTAGCCAGGTTTCATTTAATAAAACGACATCAATGTCGTTTGTGTCACATATTCTATTTAAGTCAGATTGGTTGGAATGGATGGATCTGATGTTCCAACTAAGGACTGTCACTTTCGGATCCATTTTCGCTACTAGTGTGAGTCAAGGCCTTTATAAGAGATTCAATGTCTGGTACGGAGTTCTTGTTAAACCGAGAACGACCTTTTTTAATTCTGTGAAGCAGGACTTCTAGTAGGGCAATCGCTTCCTCATCGGAGTCAACACTTCATCCGCAGAGTCTGCAGGGATGTGTCTGGAAGGGTGTTCATATACTGGAGATGTTTTTCTTTCAGACGAATTGTATTGTCTCAACCTCGGAGATTTATTTTTGTGTAGATTGTTTTGACTTGAGCGGTCATTTCTATGTGCCGGTACAGATTTGGTGAAATTTCTTTTGCTTTGAGAGGGAGGGGAGGAAGTAACTGAAGCATACGATCTTTTGGTAAAGACTGAAGGGTTGTTAGTGCGTGGAACCTCTTGCTCCTCGTTTGTAGCTGGAAAGTCTTTATATTGATGTTTTGTCTTCTCGGGCTTCAGCCTCTCTCGCTTCGTAAAAGGACCATTTATTCCTAACCATTAATTCTTTAATTCTCTTTTGTTTCCTATATTCTGGACACTCCCTGTCTTTGAGTCTCACATTCTGCTCATTGGTCAGAGTGGTCTCCACCGCAGTACTCGCAGGTTGGAGAGTTTTTGTTTATGCAAGATTCCAATGAGTGGTGTCCGGAGCAAGCGGGACAGCATATGACTTTGCTTTTGCAGATTTTTTTGGTGTGACCGTATCTGAGACAGCCGAAGCATTGTATTACTCTGGGGATGTATGGATCAACGTATCTGTGATTGAAAAATAAGGTGACTGACTTAGGTATCTGGCAACCTCTAAATGTTATTATAAGCGAGCCTGTTGGAACGTAAATTGGTTCTCCTTGCAGATTGGTGGATCGTCTCTTAATTCTTTCGACGCGGATGACCTCCTTACTGTCTGACGCACACGAGGTGTTCCTTGACAGTTTCCTCAGTCATGCAATTGTCGATGTTTCTTATGATGCCTTTGCAGGAGAAAATGTGTGCCGGAATGAAAGATTTTATTTTTGCTTCACTGCAGAAGGTTGAGGTGAGAAACGAATTAGCTGCAGTACGATTCTTGAAGTATATTGCAACCCTGTTTCTGCCTCTGCTTTCCACTTTTGAGACTACTCTTTTATATGATCTACTAAGTTTGTAACCCAATGAGACAGAGCTAAGTGGGTTGGTGTGTGGATCGGTGGGTTCAGCCATGACTATGAATGGGCCTTCATCCTGTTCGGAGAACATGTTAATGCTGGGGGGGGATGTCTTGATGTTCACTAATTTTCCTAATACATTCCTGTAGTTTCATCTTCAATGACTACGAGTTCGCCATCCTTGGTTTTCCCTGAGTTTAGGAAATTAATAATCTCAGCTTTGAGATCTGGTGTAACTGATAATTTGTCTAAATTAGATTTGTCTTTGCCACTTTCTAGATTCATGTTTATTAAACTGTGGTGCTCACTCCAGCCCGCTAATATGACGTCACCTTCAAGCCCGTTACGGTGCGCCCCACTCCAGCCCTCAGCTGGTATTCCAGGAAGGTCCGATAAGGGCTCTGCCTGGTTAGGGTATATAAGCGGCGATAAATCTGTACCCGCTCTCTTCTGTTACTTCCGTCTTCGCTTCCGCTACTCTTGTGTCTTAATAACATGTAAGTTTCTCTGTATTATCACGTGTGTATTCTCTGTGTTGGCCCTCGGGCCTCGGACTCATTATACTGTAAGAATCCTTTGTAACATATGTATCCTATGTATCAATCTGTATTGTAACAAGCCATGATTACTACAAATAAACATATATACGAGCATCTCCAAAAAACTAAGGAGTTCTCTGAAATTCGACAATCGGACAGAAGTGTCCGATTGCCCATTAGCATTGTTTTCCCCCATTGTGGGGGAAAGGAGGAGGGGGAGAGCGGAACCCCGCTAGATTGATACAGGGTGGTCTCTCGTAACTAAATAACAACTTTTACACTAACTGATAACAATTCTAACTTTGAAATTAACCTGAAAAAAAAAAGTACGACCGAACTTACTCGTTCGAGCACCGGCGCTCGAGTCCAATTACCTTCTTCTATCTTGCGAACGAGAATTGCTCCTAGCCGATACGTTATGGATACGTCGATTTGTCGTGACGTGTGGCCTGCTGGTTCCATCGCTTCTATTACGTCTTTTCGATTTGTGCTGAGAACATTTTTCTCTCTTTTATTAGTAGAATCTTTGCGCATTTCCATCTTTCTGGGAATTGTCCTTCTTTTGCAGATTTATTTAGTGCGCCCAGTACGGCTTCCGGGTGTTCTCTAGCTACAATCTTTATTATTTCCGCCAATATCCCATCAGGGCCTGGAGCTTTCCCACTCTTAAGACGCCCGCAAGCATGGGCTAGTTCTTCCTTGGAAAAAGGAGCAAAGTCGATTCCGTCCAATATATATTCCTCCGGTGGTAGGTTTTCATGTTTCGGAAACAGGGTCTCCGCTATTGACCTGGCTCTGTGTGCGGTCATCCCTGCCATCGAGTCTCTGGGTTTTAATATACGTTTGACAATTTTGTAGCCATCGCCCCATATGTTTACAATCACGTCTTCGCATAGTTTTTGCCAGCACTCTCTCTGCCTTTGCTTGATAGCCACTTTCAGTTTACTCCTTTCTGCTTTGAGGTTTTCTTTTTCTTCTGTGCAGTCACCCCCACGCGTTCTTCGCCGCTGCCTCTGATATCTTCATCTCGCGTTTTGGCAGGTTTGTCTTATGTCTGCTATTTTAGCAGTCCTCCAGTATACCTGCTTTCTATGGTGGGCATTTGACCTCCTTGGCCTAGCAGCGTCGCATGCTTCTGTGACCGTATTCATAAGATGTTCTACGCTTTCACTGTCACTTAGTCTTTCCTATAGTGTCTGGCGCAAAGTATTTTCGTTCAGCTTCCCTAAAGCCCATCCCTGCCTATTTCTTGTCGTGAGATTACAGATGCTGTCTCCAATCTCGAAAGCTATGTACCTATCGCACATCGATTCCTTGTCTAGAACTCTCCAGTTGGTAATTTTAGTGGCCATTCTGTTTGTGGCAAGGGTTAGATCTAGAATTGACGCACTAGCACCTCTCTCAAAAGTCGGTTCAGAGCCTCTATTCACAACCATTAGGTCCAAACTTGCTATCCATTCGGTTAGAATTTGTCCTGTTGCATCAGTACGAGTCTCGCCCCATTCTGGGTGTTTCGCATTGAAATCACCCGTCACCACTACTGCTCTACTTTGCCGTCGTATTTAATTTGCCAAATCTGATAAAATAGCACCGTACTCTGCTCTGGTGCTGTTTGGGGATATGTAGCAGGAGAAGCCTGAGAAATCCGAGGTTTTTACCCAGGTATATGCGTTTCCGCATAGCTGCTGCCTTTTGTACTTATTACCACCGCTTCTGGTATGATCCTTCTTCTTTGCCTGTTTGGCTGTGTCTTCTGATATTTATTTTTCTTGTGCTCTACCGTAGTCCATTTATTTTCTTCCTTGTTTTCCGCATTTTCGTTCACCTTTGGCTTATTTGCCTCTTCCGACAGTGTTTTTTCAGGACATTCGTCACTTACTATTATTTCTGATGAGTCTTCGCATACCGCGCCCTCTGGCGGTAGCGTTGCCTCGTCCTCGATTGATTTTATGATTTCAATGATATAATTCACCTCGTTTTTTTTATCTCGTTTGGGGTTCGCAGGAACCTTACGATTAACTTCTTCAGCACATTACCACTCTCTATTAGTTTCCTTATCTTTTCCGCGTTTCGCGGATCATCTTTCCACCTTGGTACCTCACTTTTTTCACTCATGATTCACGCACAACCACTCGCTGCAGTGTCTCAACTTATCAACATCTAGGAGCCTGGACTTCCCTAGGTTTCCCCTGTTCTGACTATTTTCCTTGTAAATCCCATTGCCATGGTTTTGCTGGATACTATGGCAAGTCGTTTTTCCGTCAGGAATTCATTTATGTTGCTGAGCGATTGGTTCAACTGATTCGCTAGCACGTTGATGTTCTGTCCGCTACCAATCAGCACCAAATCATCGGCATATGCCATGAGTCACAGTTGTCCTGTGAATATCATGAACAAAAATGATGAACAAAAGTTGACTTAATGGACTCCCCTGCGGCAATCCCATATGAGTGGACCTGATGTCGACCGGTGCTTGTGCGCCAACAAGTTGCAGTCTTCTCTCTCTGGTTAGTGCAATAATTATATTGACTAACCGAGGAGAGAGCTGGAGGCTCTAAAGTTCTACCATCAGAAGGCTCGATGTTGTCGTATGCGGCTTTGATATCCAGGAACACAACAGTTAGATCTTCCTCAGCCGCGAGCGCTCGATAAATTTCTGCTGCCAATCCATAAATATTATCTAACGTGCTCCTACAGCTGCGAAAACCTGCAAAAGTATGTTCAAATACGTTATTAATTTCGCACCAGCGGTCTAGACGCTTTTCATTAAGATTCTCAAAACTCTTCCTTGTGCATAAAAGAGTGATCGGTCCTTAGCTGGTTGTCTCCTGTGAAGGTTTGCCTCGCTTTAAAATCATAGAGTGTGAAACCCTATCCGGACCAACCGCTGTGGCTTTGGTGTATTTTATTGTTAGTTCAAATTCAGCGAGCGAGAAGAGTTTGGTGAGATCGTGGTGGGTAGTCTTTTCCGGTAGTAAAACGATCTCCGGTTCTACACTTGGTGGAGTGAGTGCAACAAGAATTTGCGATTAAAACTTCTGATCTTCCTTGAAACACTAGCCACTGATATCTTCCTGCTATCTTCCTTCAGAAATCTTTTTGTTTCCGCCATCTGGTGTTTCGCGGCTAGCGATAAATTCTGTTTGGTGATAAATTCTTAGTAATCGCTTCCTCTTGGCAACAGCACGACTGCAATCTTCAACCCACCATGGGCATGGCGGTCTGCTACTATTTTGTGTACATTTTTTTCCATGACAGCTGCCAGTTGGACCATCTGCACCGACAGAGCTTCCAGTGATGCGTTCTCCTGTACCGTCTCGTTCAGCGAATACGTGTAATCGTTCAAGTTTACCCTTTTGGAATTGATACTCGTCACAGACCTCCTAAATGTACTAGGCTTTGAGAGTCCTGAGTTGTAGCTTGACATTAGCGGATAATGATCACTTCCAAGAGTGTCTTCGAATGTATAGGAAGAAGTGTTAGCAGATGCGGTTCCTGAGGCGAGCACCAGATCAACAACACTGGATGATAGGTGAGCAATGTGGGTCGGGCGCATATCATTAATTATGACTAGTTCGAATTCATCTATAATAACGGCTAGTTCTTGTCCGTTTCTGTTCGCACGTGCATGTCCCCAGTGAAGATGATGTGCGTTGAAGTCTCCTAACAAAAGGTAGGCAACAATGTAGTACAGCGAAATTATATTCAAATCTCCGATGCATGTCTTTACGAACTGCGCGTTCGGGGGATGTAAAAATGATGGTATGTTGCAACCCGCCTTTAGACCCTTCGGTACTAGTACTGAGACTCCCCTCTTTCCGTCTGATCGTTTATTATGGAAGGCGTCAAAACCTGGAGTTGAGATATCCACTCCCTGGCGAAGCCACGTTTCACCAACAGAGATAATGTCAGCTTCCAGATTTTTAGCTGCGTTCAATAGGTCGTGGAGGTTCATATTGACTGATCTAGCGTTCCAGCTAAGAATCCTCGCTCTGCACTTCGGTGTATTCATTATCTTGTATCTTGTTAGTTGGGGTAGATTGTAAGATGACTGCGATTTGTTTGACTGCCTCGGCGAGGCGCGATTTGAGTTTGAAATGTCCGCTCTTGAAGGCATCTACTAGCTGTAATAGGATAGAAGCAAGGTTGTCTTCCTGCTACTCGTCCTAAGATACCGGTTGGCTGAATGAGCTGTAAGAATGGTCTCAGGCAATGCTTCTTGCAGAGGAGATAAACTGGTTTGTAGATGGAGGAGGGGATCGAGTTCTTAATACTTGTGCGAATGTTTGCTTATTCGAAACTGGTACGTCGCTAGGCATAGAGTCTTGTCTAAGATTTTCGACGGGTTTTTATCTGTCAGCTTGTTGGTGAATTAGTTAGCTTCGTAAAAATAATACTGATAATTAACCATGTTCTTTTTAATGGCTTTCTGCCTGAGATACTCTGTGCAGACTCTATTAGCTAGTCGTCAATTTTGTTCATTTGTATAATGTGTTATTCCACAGTACAGATAAGTACGCTCTTCTTTGTTGGGGCATAGATCGAGACTGTAGTCTTTGGCCTATGCTGGGCATCGTATGGTTGAGCATTGGATAACCCTAGGCACGTACCATTCTACTGTTCTGTTGTTGTAGAACATATTAATGTGTTTCGGAATCCTCTTGCCGCTGAAAGTGCCTATTATTGAGTTAGTCGGCACATAAATTGTATTACTATCCTCATTTACTCACTTATATTGTTAATTTTTCCCTTTTTCAATTTACTGCCCATGGTCATCGGCCAAATAGATGAATTATTGTCCTCGGAGGATTCTACATTGATCGTAAATAGACTATCATCATTCGAAGAAAAGAGTAGTGGTGAATCCATATTCTTAAATTTTATTAGATCTGCTACTATATCTTTGATCTGGGAGGAGATTTGGATCGATTTACCCTCTTTGTTTAAGTAAGTATTAGCTGCCAAGATTCGCGGTATTTTATTTAGCAGCTCTTTTTTAATTGGCAACTTCTTAAAAAAGCCGAATCTTCTTATGATTCCGCGTTGCTGTCGATGAGTGAGATGAGGTCTCCGAAGTCGTCAACAGGAGAGAACTCTTTTAGCCCTATAGCTTGTAATACCACCGCAAAACGCTTATAGACCACGCAGGGAATATGTTGGTATAGAACCACACTAAGAAGTAACTTACTCCGTTTTTCGAGGACAGTTGGTATGATTCATTTACAACGGTAGGAGAGAATAAGATATTTCGGATGAAATCGGAATCAATCGGTACCTTTCAAATTTTTATTTTGCGAGAAACAAAATTTGATGGTTGTGTTTTTCCAAATTTGTTATTGACGATTGAAAAAAAAACTTTGATTAAAGATTTTTAGAAAGATTCGACCAATTTCAACAGACAAAGTTTCAATGTTAACAGACGATCAGTAGCAAGTAAGCAAGTAATATCCATTATACACATATATACAAGTTACACTGGAGCGCTTATTAACGATCACGCGCACATCATGACTAAAATAAAAATGCTATCTGGAGTACCTTGTATATATGTATTAAAAGTAATATTATTTGGGTTAACATACAATTTTTTATTAGGATGGTTGTGGTATGTTGCGTAGAAGGATGTAAAACAAAAGATTTGGATGGAATAAAGATGAGAAGTTTCCCTGCAGTTGATACACCAGTGTTTCAGCAATGGAAAATTGCAACAATGAATGTTGAATTAAGAAATATGGACGATAATGATATAAAGAAAAAGAAGGTCTGTAATCTTCATTTTAGTGATAACTATAAAAAAAGAACTTACTTCTTTTGTTATGATATACCTATGATAACTGAAAATATTATTAGTCCTGAAATACAGGGTTTGGAAAATGATATTGATGAAAATTCCCATATAGAAAATTTTGTACAAAAAGGGGTAGTTAATGAGAAGAGTACTAAAATATTAAAAACCATTATTAAAAAGAAACATGGCAGCAGAAAATCACTTCAAAATAGAATATATTATTTATCAAAAGTAAACAAAATATATAAGGCAGAATGCCAAGAATTTATAAAACTTAAAAATTTAAGTGAAGATGTGCAATTTTTTTTCAACGCCAATTGCAGAATTCCGGAAAGAAAATTAGGGGAGAAAATTATTCTCTGGAAGTATTTATAAACAAAGTAGGTCCTGCTATAAATACTTATCGCACATTTATACTTATCGCACAGCTATTACCATCATTAACCACAATCGAGAGTTTTAATGGGAGAATAAGAATAGACTCTGGAATAAATGATACATTCAAGTCTCATATTAGTGAAAATAGTAAAATTCAAGAAAGGCTTGTCACCTTAATTTTTGACGAAATGTCTGTAACTCCACATTTAGCCCATTTACCGACAAGAGGGATGCTCACTGCTTTTGAGGACGATTGCTATGTAAGAACCAGTAGAATAGCAGACCATGCGCAAGTATTTATGGTACGAAGTGTCTATGGAAAATGTAAATTTCCAGGAACTTATACATTTACTCAGGGAACTACAAAATCTACCGTAATATCCAAATTTATAAAAGAAATAGTGACAAGGTTAACAGAAATTGGGTGTATAGTTTTGGCACTTGTATGTGACCAAGGATCTACAAATTGTGCTGCAATTAATTTGATACTCAATGATTTTTATAAAAAAATACATAAAAGAAAATAAGGAACCAAAGCCAAAAGTTATTAGAATCGGTGAAGCAGAAATTGTTCCTTTATACGATATATGCCATCTAATTAAATGTATGCGAAATAATTTACTAACTAAAAATTTGAAATTTATTTTGAATGGAGAACCTTTGACTGCCAATTGGGACATAAAAACTGCATATTTCATAGATGCACCAGGAGGATGCAAGAAGATCGATGAAGAAAATTACAGCAAGACATATATATCCCGAAAAAAATCCAAAAATGAAAGTTTCGTATGCAGTTCAGGTATTTAGTCAGACAATAAGTACGGTCATAGAACTTATGATACTGTGGAACTTATCATGTCCAAATGGAAAATCATTTACTACAAATTCAATGGGTACAGCTTTGCTATGTGGTTTTCTAAATCAATTATGTGATACGTTGAATCTAGGCACATTAGAAAAAAATAAATAAATGAAATAATGAAACAGCCGCCTGTATTACAAAATTTTGTTATAACTTTAAATGGAATAACAAATATACACAGTATTTTACTGAAAAAAAATAATTTAAATTCTTTCCCAACTCAATCTTTCAATCAAGATCCACTAGAAAACACATTTGGCCAACTTAGACAAAAAAATATCAAATATCACAAAACAAATATCAAACCATCCTGTAATCTATTTATTACCCGATTTTCCACTTTTATAATAAATAGAATTACAATTAAAAATAGAACAGGAACTAATTGTAAAATAGATTTTTGTGCAACGTTAAAGACATAGAACCATTTATGAAGAAATCGTATGAGCCATCAGCAAACCCCCACAAAATTACAGTACTTACTTTTTTCCAAATTGTCTGGAGGTATGTTGAAATCTGTAGAAGAAATTATTAGGAAGAAAAACTGTAATATTTGCAATACAAATTTGTATGCAAAGGGAGTAATGGAATTTAATAAATTAGTAGATTGAAATTCATTTGATCGAAAATATTATATGACCCATTATTTAAAAATTATGTAAGAGAAAATATTAATTGGAAATTTTGTAAATGCCGACACACCAATGATTTGATCGAAATTATTGTGGAACAAGGTACACATACATTTTTTTTGTATTTATTTAAGTTGTATTAATAATATATTAATAATGTATTAATAATGTATTAATAATGTATTAATAATGTATTGAATCATAAAACAGAAATTTTCAACGAGATAAGCTGCAGCGAGAAATTTTGTCATATGCAAGAAAGCATAAATGAACTCACCGAGAATTCGATTTTTTTTCTATTTTTGGGTTGTATTGTGTTGTAAAATAAATTTGTTAATTCTGATTATATTTTGTATTTTTATATTTTTTTTTTTCTTCCGCCTGCTACCTCCCTCTAGGAGGAGCCTCTTCCATTTAGCTGCGTCCTTTCGACGCATTACGCCAATCGCAATATGTATTGTAGTGGAAAGTTTAGAGGATAGGTGGAGTACGAATCGGGGTCCCGGCGATTCTGAAAAGATGTTGGGACCTCGGAATGGTTGTTAGTGATGATTAGCTGTTATTTTATAAGGAAGTATCCGTGGTCAATACTAAATTGGCCTTAAAAATTTCAGGACGATTTTCCGCTAAAAGAGAGTCTATGGAAGTTGGCAACTGTATGTTCATAGAAGAGATGGTGGACAGTAGATGTCTTGAAGATGCTGCGTTGTTTGGACATCCAAATAGGACGTGGTTGTCTGTTCCTGTCTCTCCACAGGAGCAGAGATCGGTGTTGGCCAGTCTAACTCTATGAAGGTGAATTGTAGCGAGGGTGTTTGTTCACTGAAGATGCTGCTGATGGAGGACAGAGAGTCAGAGAATATTGCGACATATTTGCACCATGTATGACGGAGGCGATGCTCACTGCTCTACAGATTGCGTATAATTCCGCTGTGAAGATAGAGCAGAAAGATGGCACTCGCAGATGTTGGACGCTGGAATGGCTATTCCGTATGTGACGGATTTCGGAGAGTTACGTATTGAGCCATCTGTATAGATCCTCAGAAATCCATCGTAGTGGGACTCCCGAACTCAGCAAACATTCTGTCGTACGATTTTCCAAATTCATCCCTTTTTTTGGAGAATTTCCGGAAGGAGACTCGCAGTGGCAGTACTGGAGGATGCATAAGCGAAGAGCTTGATTCTGAATGCGGTCGAGGACTCTGAGTGTCGATTTAGCACAATGAGAGTAAATAAAGCAAGCATAATCCAGCCTAGACAGTATGAAAGCCTTAAACAGGGTCAGCATTGTGATCGCAGCCCCAGTCTCTTCCCGACACCGCTTTCAAGATGTTAAGACCATGGAAACATGACTGAGATAACTGTCTGGCTTGGGACTTCCAAGAAATCCAGAATCACGCCCAGAAACCTAAATTAATTCACAATCTCGATGGCCGATCCGTTGATTGTTAATAACGGCTGTGGTGGTGACCGTTTCCTTGTAAAAATCATGGCTTTCGTTTTAGCCGGAACTGCCTCCATGTGTCTGTCTCCCAGGTAATTAGATATATTGTCTAGTGCTGTGTTCATGGTTTCCTCCAACTGGTCACTGTCTGCTCCTGCACAACTGATGGCCAGGTCATCCGCGTATGATTTCAGGACAGAGTTTTGTGTATCTTGGCGAGCAGAGCACAGATGTTGTCGTTGGTGCCGCGGCCTTTCCTGAATTCCGAGAAAGATGTTGGAAGAATGGAACGAGACTCGACGAACCTCTCCAATCTAGTTTTCAGCATTACCTCCAAGCATTTTTTCACCGAGAATATCAGCGCAATCGGTCTGTAGCTGCCTGCCAGATCGGGGGCGGCTCCTTTCTTCAAAATAGGCACTATTTTAATTATATACCATGCTGAAGGGAAAGAGCAGTTAATGAATGCTTCATTATACAACATCAGGAGTCTCTGCTTTCCCACTTCCGGAAGATTCCTCAGCATTGCCGCTGTTACCAGGTGAGTTCCCGGTGCTGAATCCTTGGCACGACTCAAAGCAGCAGTCAGCTCTCCGAAATCAAATGGCCTGGTCATCTCATCATCAACGCTTGGAGAAGCGGACATGAGAAAGTGTTCCGGAACTCGAGCAGAGTCGGGAGCTAATTTCCTGAGGAATTCCTCATGCCAATCCTTGTTCGCATCTCTGTTCAGAGGATTTGTCTTCCTATTGTGGTGATTGAACGCCCTAACTTTCTTCCAAACGTATGAAATCGGAGAATCCCTGCTTAGTGTCTCACAAAAGGCTCTGAAGTGAGCTCTCTTTTTGGACTTCAACAATTTCTTTGTTTCAGCTATCGCTCTGTTGGCAGCTATTAAGTGCGTCATTCTCCCGGTGTTGTGAAAGACTTTCAGTAGCCTTCTCCGTTTGGCAACAGGCATTGAACATTCGTCGTCCCACCAAGGGCAAGATGGAACTTGGTTGCTGGATTGGATTTTGAATTGGCTTTGGCCGCCTCGACGACGACAGATGTCAGGGTGCCCAGATCCATATCTGGGTTGTTGTTGAACTCCTGCTCCAATTCAGCACTGTACTTCCTTTTAGAGCGAATCCTTTTAGAGTAGATCCTAGTGGACGATGAAGGCTGCAGGGAATCAATGACTTATTGACTTTGCTGACGAGGAAGACTGAACTCGCATAGTATGGGGTAGTGGTCGCTACCGAAGGTGTCTTGTCTGGTGCTGGAACTTAAGATTGAGCGCCGCTTCTGGCGATGCAAGCAACAGGTCCAAGATGGAAGGAGAACCGTGTTTGAGTCTGGTTGGTCGCATGTCGTTCAGCATGACTAGTCCATGCGCATCTATGGCTGCCATCAGCTCCCTGCCGTTGGTGTTGTTTGTGGCATGACCCCAGTGCGAGTGGTGAGCGTTCAGATCACCCATCAGGATGAATGGCCGCTCGGCATTTGAAAGAAGACGATCCCAGGCATCCCGTCTCATGTAAACATTTGGAGGGATGTATGCAGATATTATGAGCAGGCCGTCAATTTTGGTTTGTGCGAATTGCGCATTCGTAGGATGTCTGAAGCTGGGTATGGAGATGGAGGGATGTATGCAGATATTATGAGCAGGCCGTCAATTTTGGTTTGTGCGAATTGCGCATTCGTAGGATGTCTGAAGCTGGGTATGGAGATGGAGGAAGCAATCGAGGACTTCACCAGGATCGAGACTTCGCCCTTACCACCTTCGCGTCTGTTGTGAAGAGCTTTATAATTGGGAACAGAGCATATAACACCTGGACGTAGCCAGGTTTCATTTAATAAAACGATATCAATGTCGTTTGTGTCACATATTCTGTTTAAGTCTGATTGGTTGGAATGGATGGATCTGATGTTCCAACTAAGGACTGTCACTTTCGGATCCATTTTCGCTACTTGTGTGAGTGGAAAATATCTGATATGTGTGAGTCAAGGCCTTTATGAGAGATTCAATTTCTGGTACTGAGTTCTTGTGAAACCGAGAGCGACCTTTTTTAATTCTGTGAAGCAGGACTTCTAATAGGGCAATCGCTTCCTCATCGGAGTCAACAGCTTCATCCGCAGAGTCTGCAGGGNNNNAAGAATTGTTTTGTCTCGACCTCGGAGATTTCTTTTTGTGTAGATTGTTTGATTGATCTGTATTTTGACTTGAGCGGTTATTTCTATGTGCCGATACAGATTTAGTGAAATTTCTTTTACTTAGAGGGACAGGGGAGGAAATAACTGATGCATACGATCTTTTGGTAAAAACTGAAGGGTTGTTGGTTCGTGGAACCTCTTGCTCCTCGTTTGTAGCTGGAAAATCTCTGATATTAATGTTTTGTCTTCTCGGGCTTACAGCCTCTCTCGCTTCGTATAAAGACAGTACAGTTTTTATAAGAAAATCTTCACATTCTTAGGATAATATACATAAGATTATTTCTTTTGTGAGCAAAATGGCAAGTATAGGCATTAAATAGTTGTTAGCAGTTCATACCGGAAGGTCTGCTACCTAACTCTTCTCCCTTTTTGTTCTCATGCACTCTCTACTTCTCCATCAGTCTTAAAGTGTATGTGTGCACAACAGGCAAATGCAACGCAGAGACAGATGAATCCCTACTTGGGTCGTACCTGTCTTGGCACATAATTCCATCCCCATCGAGTCGCTTTCCCCAAACACAATTAAGTCCAACAGGTATTCTGCCACCTGCCGCATCCGTCCCATTTAGCAGTTGGTAGGGTCTCGAAGAATCACCCTCCCAACGTTCGCTAGCCCTCTTTTCATAAATTAACTTGGTCTGCGCACTTTCAACTGCATCATGAAATTGTAAATTCTACGTGATCATCAACTATTTCCAATTGAAACTGTCCATTTTGTATTAAACTTTACCTGAGGTTAAATTCAATTATAAAATATAAATCAACTGTAAATGAAAATACTTATTGGATCACTTTTAATAATAATAAAACAAAAATTCTCCATTGTCTTTTAAGTTAATGGAATCTTAAATTATTTAAAGTTCACAGTGAAATCTAAATCAAATTGTTTAGATAATTACTATTATATTCGGCAAAATACAATAATATATTAACATTACGAAGAAAAAGTTTCTTTGAAATGTTTGTGGACATTTCGTTATCAATCAATAAACGATTAGTAAACTTTGTTATGATGATTCCAATAAAATTAAATCAAATCTCAGAATTTTCCAAAATTGTGGATAATACAGAAGAGACTGATTGAATACCGTCAAAAAAACATCATTATCATTGCTCAACAATACACTTTCGTGTTCGGTCCAGTAGCATGACGGTCTTGATGGACATGACCGCAAACATCATGAAAATACTAGACAATCACAGGTATACAGATGGTGATTTTTATGGACATGAAAAGGCACCATTCCAAAAGAAATGTTTTAACACATTGACGACGGCATGACCCACCAGTGGGTCATTAATTATAAATAATAGTTTTGTTGCTATGTACGCCACTGATTTTGACTGAGTATAACTCAAATATCTTAATTCAATTACTTAATT